>NC_081791.1:6136483-6251483 GCF_963082965.1 Carassius carassius
GGAGCACCCTCTGGCACCCACGTCCCGATCTGTGGAACCTACATGTGTGGGTCCTGGACGGGTCACAGAAGGTTTAGGTACCTTGCCACCACAGGTGGTAGCTACCATCACTTCAGCTAGAGCCGTGTGCACCAGACACGCCCATGCTTTGAAGTGGAACCTCTTCATCACTTGGTGTTCTTCACGGCGTGAGGACCCCTGGAAATGTCCGATTGGGTCAGTGCTCTCCTTTCTTCAGGAGGGGTTGGAACGAAGGCTGTCTCCTTCCACCCTCAAGGTCTATGTGGCCGCCATTTCGGCTCACCATGACCCTGTTGAAGGTAAGTCTCTGGGGAGGCACGATCTGATCATCAGGTTCCTGAAGAGAGCAAGGAGGCTCAATCCGCCTCACCCTCAGCAAGTCCCCTCTTGGGACCTCGCAGTGGTTCTATCGGCACTGCAGAGGGCTCCCTTCGAACCCTTGCTCTCAATTGAGCTAAATTTTTTATCTTTGAAAACTGCGCTCCTGACAGCTTTGGCTTCGGTGAAGAGGGTCGGGGACCTGCAGGCATTTTCAGTTGACGAAGCGTGCCTGGAATTCGGGCTGGCTAACTCTCACGTTATCTTGAGACTCCGGCCTGGGTACGTGCCCAAAGTTCCCACCACTCATTTTAGGGATCAGGTGGTGAACTTGCAAGCGCTTCCCCTGGAGGAGGCAGACCCACCCCTGGCGCTGCTCTGTCCAGTATGTGCGCTCCGCACCTACGTGGACAGAACTCAGTGCTTTAGGAACTCAGACCAGCTCTTTGTCTGTTACGGAGGCCAGCAGAAGGGAAAGGCTGTCTCCAAGCAGAGGATATCCCACTGGATAGTGGATGCTATTGTCCTGGCTTATCAGACTTAAGACCTGCCATGCCCCCTAGGGGTGAGAGCTCACTCAACTAGGAGCGTAGCTTCCCCTTGGGCGCTGGCGCATGGCGCCTCACTAGTAGACATCTATAGAGCTGCGGGCTGGGCGACACCTAACACATTCGCAAGATTTTATAATCTCCGTGTAGAGCCCGTGTCCTCCCGGGTACTCGCCCCTTTGGGCCAGTAAGGACCTGCTCGGTGTCAATCCGCTTGCTGCGCCATTCCACTCCGCGGACTGGATGCGTGCGCTATTCCCCTCAGGTGAGTTCCTCAGTCAGAACCCTGGGTTCCTCCAGCACTGTTGATGTCCAACACTTGCGTACATGCCCCTTGGTCAGCCCTGTGTGGGACTAGGTGCCTCCATGTGTTGTGATTCCCCTTTTCTGGGTAATCCCACGTGTGTATGTCCACAGTAAGTCTCTCCGCAGCATGTGTCTTTCCCTTGGCAAGCCCCTTGCCAGCTCTGTCGTTGAAACTTCCACCCTGCGGGCTGGGTACCTCAGAGTTCTTATGTATCACCACCTTGGTAGATACCTGCCTTCTGTAAATCCTCCCACAGGCAGGCAGCCTGCTAGTATACGTCCAGCTGGAATATGTTACCCAGTGTATTCTGTGTGAGCTTAGGCCCTTACTCATGCTGGCCTCACGACAGGGTGCTATCACTCACACGGGTCGCTGGAAGACAGCCATGTGGCGTTTTGTAAGGGACCCCATTCGTAAAGTCGAACGTGACCGTATGTACGTATGTAACCCTCGTTCCCTGAAGGAGGGAACGGAGACGTTACGTCCCCTTGCCACATCGCTGTTCTGCTGAACGGCCGGGTCACTGGCTCGGCTCCTCAGCGAAGACTTGAATGCAAGTTGCTCGCGTTGCTCCTTATATACCCGCTCTGCGGGGCAGAGCTCGCAATGCAAATCCCGCAGACCAAGGTACTTTGTGTACCATTGGCTCATTTTGTACCACTCGAAGGTGATTGGGCTCTCGGGCGAGATCACATTCGTAACGTCTCCGTTACCTCCTTCAGGGAACGAGGGTTACATACGCAACAAAGATGATATGCTTCAATATTGTATTGTGCGTGATTCATAAACAATATTTGCATAAAAAACCATTCCACACCCAATTTTTTTAATTCAACTCAAGTTTATTTGTATAGCGCTTTTTACAATACAAATCATTACAAAGCAACTTTACAGAAAATAACATTCCTACAATATTTAGTAGTAGCTTATACAACCCGAATTCCGGAAAAGTTGGGACGTTTTTTAAATTTGAATAAAATGAAAACTAAGGGAATTTCAAATCACATGAGCCAATATTTTATTCACAATAGAACATAGATAACGTAGCAAATGTTTAAACTGAGAAATTTTAAAATTTTATGCACTTAATTAGCTCATTTAAAATTTAATGCCTGCTACAGGTCTCAAAAAAGTTGGCACGGGGGCAACAAATGGCTAAAAATGCAAGCAGTTTTGAAAAGATTCAGCTGGGAGAACATCTAGTGATTAATTAAGTTAATTGGTATCAGGTCTGTAACATGATTAGCTATAAAAGCTTTGTCTTAGAGAAGCAGAGTCTCTCAGAAGTAAAGATGGGCAGAGGCTCTCCAATCTGTGAAAGACTGCATAAAAAATTTGTTGGAAAACTTTAAAAACAATGTTCCTCAACGTCAAATTGCAAAGGCTTTGCAAATCTCATCATCTACAGTGCATAACATCATCAAAAGATTCAGAGAAACTGGAGAAATCTCTGTGCGTAAGGGACAAGGCCGGAGACCTTTATTGGATGCCCGTGGTCTTCGGGCTCTCAGACGACACTGCATCACTCATCGGCATGATTGTGTCAATGACATTACTAAATGGGCCCAGGAATACTTTCAGAAACCACTGTCGGTAAACACAATCCGCCGTGCCATCAGCAGATGCCAACTAAAGCTCTATCATGCAAAAAGGAAGCCATATGTGAACATGGTCCATAAGCGACGTCGTGTCCTGTGGGCCAAGGCTCATTTAAAATGGACTATTTCAAAGTGGAATAGTGTTTTATGGTCAGACGAGTCCAAATTTGACATTCTTGTTGGAAATCACGGACGCCGTGTCCTCCGGGCTAAAGAGGAGGGAGACCTTCCAGCATGTTATCAGCGTTCAGTTCAAAAGCCAGCATCTCTGATGGTATGGGGGTGCATAAGTGCATACGGTATGGGCAGCTTGCATTGTGAATGCTGAAAGGTATATAAAGGTTTTAGAGCAACATATGCTTCCCTCCAAACAACGTCTATTTCAGGGAAGGCCTTGTTTATTTCAGCAGGACAATGCAAAACCACATACTGCAGCTATAACAACAGCATGGCTTCGTCGTAGAAGAGTCCGGGTGCTAACCTGGCCTGCCTGCAGTCCAGATCTTTCACCTATAGAGAACATTTGGCGCATCATTAAATGAAAAATACGTCAAAGACGATCACGAACTCTTCAACAGCTGGAAATCTATATAAGGCAAGAATGGGACCAAATTCCAACAGCAAAACTCCAGCAACTCATAGCCTCAATGCCCAGACATCTTCAAACTGTTTTGAAAAGAAAAGGAGATGCTACACCATGGTAAACATGCCCCGTCCCAACTATTTTGAGACCTGTAGCAGAATTCAAAATAGAAATGAGCTCATTTTGTGCATAAAATTGTAAACTTTCTCAGTTTAAACATTTGCTATGTTATCTATGTTCTATTGTGAATAAAATATTGGCTCATGTGTTTTGAAAGTCTTTTAGTTTTCATTTTATTAAAATTTAAAAAACGTCCCAACTTTTCCGGAATTCGGGTTGTAAGTGGTGACTGTCAATTTGTGTGCATATGGCAGGATTTTTCAGAGAAATTAATACAAGAAGTAGTCAGCCAGACGATAAACATTATTAACAGCAGTTATTATATGATGCAGTCACACTTGTAGCAGAGTATTCTGAACAATTTTTCATACTTACAGTACCAAGTGATCATGGAATGAGAGAAAACAGACTTCTTCCCATCATTATTAAGCCAACATAAAATTCTAATAGGCCCTGTTTACTTTCTTTATACACATTTATAATGATTTATTAGTGATTACGGCAACAATAGCAAATAAATGTGTGTTATAAATGTCAAATTTGGACGTACTTGTTCATCTTATGTCAATCATATTATGATAAATGAGCAGCTGCTCACCTCAATCTCATGACATGCCTCATCATAATCAACACATTTACTCTCAAGATTCATTGTGAGAGGCACATCAGTTGATTCTCTTTACAAACCATGGTTTTTCTGACCTCTTCCACTGGCAAAGTGAGCTGTAAATGTTATGTTAGTGCTATATTTATATTGCCTTCCTCTATTCATATCATTCAAAATGATAAAATCAACAGAAAAGGGCAGTTGTTATCTTATCACTCACAGTGCTTCCTATTCCTATAAGATTGCATTAAAGAGTGCACACACAGTGACTATACTCTCTTTCACAAAGAGTAGCTACAGACATTTCATACACTCTCAGAAAAAAAAATAAAAAAATAAACAAAACACAGTTATTGTACCTTTAGGGGCCATAGCTTGTCACTGGGGCAGCATCCCCAGAGGGACACCAATGTACCTTTGTTATCCCTAAAGGGTTCATAATAGTACCATAATGGTACACCTTAATGGTACATATTACTATTCTAAGGTACTAATATGCACCGTTCAGAAGGTAAAAAAGGTACGGAAGGGTTTCTTTTCAAGGTACTGCAGTGACAAGCTGTTGTTGCCTCTAAAGGTCCAATAATTGCACTTTTCTGAGAGTGTGAAAATTGTGACAGAGACTTGGAAAGTGATGTTTTTTTCTGAATTAAAGTTCTTGACAGGCTGTAGTTAAATTACTTTGAATTGTGTGTGTGTGATTCAGAGTATTCTGAACAAAGAGTTTAATTTTGAACAATGCAGTGCTGACTGAATAAATTATGTGGTTATAAGCTCTTGATTTTTTTATTTTTATTTTTGAAGGCTTTTTTCTGTTGTTGTGTTTTTTGTTACTTTTGCGGTCAAGTAAGAATTTTTTGGTAAAATATTACAATTTTTTGTATTTCTAATGGAACAATCTGGAAAGTTTCACAGAGAAATGCAAAGTACTGACTCCACACAAACACATGCACAAAATGAGTAATTCATTCAAAACAGTCTATATTTAGACAAGTTTTTGCAGTTTAGCATCTGTTGCAAATGAATCACCAACCTCAGACGTCATGTTCTTGTTTAGTTCTGATACCTGCTGGATCTTAATTGCATGTAATCAGAAGTCCCTTTTTAAGGGCTGTCAATTTATCTTGTTAATCTAATACAAAAAAGTTTATGCGACAAAGGAAAACGACACACACCTGCATGTTTACACAGACCAACATTATTACAACATGTCACCTTGAAAAAAAAATCTACCTGGAGTTCAATTCTTTTTTTCGTCTAAAGTGACTTGTTTAAATTATAATTTGGGGACTTTCTTCATCAATTATTGCAATTAATTGTGATTTAATTTACAAGTATATATTGATTGATTGATGAAGTCTATGTGGTTTATTTCGCTACTGAGCACTTCAGTTAATTTCTGAGAACATTTTGGATTTGTAATTCTAATTTCAATTTTAATTATCAGCCATGCGTTTCAAACAGCTATTCGTTTTCATTTTGTAATTGTTGTGGTTCATTCACATTCATTTATTCAAAGTTCTGCTCCGTCAGTTCAACCACTATTGTGGGAGTCAACACTTATCTCTCTCAGACACACACAGCATTCGCGTCTCGTTTCTGTTTGTGTGAAATGATTTCAATAGTGTTTATCTGATCAAATGCAGTTCTCTCACAAACTCCATCTCTCTGTCTCATGATCTGATTATCTCTCTGATAGCTGTACATGCACTTTGTATGTGTCGAATGCCCTTACAATCATTTGCAGTGCAGAATCATAGTGTTACAGTGTGGCTTCAGTATGCACATTATAAATATACTTGCTGCATCCAGAATCAAATACTTCATTACTTTATAGTATGCAAAAAAACAGTGCGCCAAACAAGTAGAATGTCCAGAAGTCATAGTATTCGAAAAATAGTAGGTGAAAAGTACCTGGAAGACCTATTATTTCAGTGAGATTATGACGAGCATGTCTGACGGACTCTTTAATATACCATGAGGCCATGGGAGATGATTTATGAGTGGCAGTGAGGTGGCAGACAGGCACAGGTGGGTCATGTGACATGGCAGATGTAGTATAGAACTATACTGAACATACACTATAAAAAGATTACTGTGAAATTTACAGTAATTTGCTGGCAGCAATTGGCTAGTAAGTTGCAGTAATATATTCCACAGTATGCTGACTAGAAGTTTAATCACAGTAACTTATTGTAAATAGTTTAATTTGTATTACAGTAAACATCATGGTACCGTAATTGCAATCAGAGTAATAGAATGCTGTGTTACTGTGTTATTTGTGTATAGTGTGAAAGGAAGACATGGCTTTTGCCACAAAAAATAACATTTATTTACTTTAAAATGTGAAAATACATAAGAAAGGCAAAAAATAGATTTCAACTTTGTATTTTTCAGTCAGTAAACACTTTTTATTTTGCAAAAAAACAAAAAATATATCGATTTTTTTAACTATAAAATGTTGTTCCAGTATAGGGTATATGTCAAATATCACATAACAAACCAGAAAACTTCTCAGTACTGCCGCTTGTCATAGAAAGTGTTAACAACATTATAAAATAACAGCGATATCTATTGATTTAAAACTGATAACTGATCAGTGCGTGAGTATAAGAGGGCAGCAGGTGCAATGCATACCAGCTTTTCGCTTCGGAGCCGAGCGTTAGTATCGCTCTGCTCAACTGTGTCTGCTGTGAACTACGAGTTCAGCACGCTCTCGGAAGCTTCGTGTGTTGGCGAGACGGCGCTTAAGCGGCGGTCGTTCCTGTGTCGAGTGGATTGCACACTTCAGGCTGCATTACCCCTGTCGTGTTGCAAACGGCCAATTCCCCTGTGCGCCTCAGCACTAAAAGAGCATTTCCTAAAGAGCAAATTTCTCTAAAAGGTGCGTCTTTGTAAAGACGACGGATCGTCCTTGTAAGGATGCCGTTTCACCCGTGCGTTTCTGCGATGTCCACATTAGTGGTCCAGGAGCGCCATCTCTGGCTGGGTCTGGCAGACATAAGGGACACCGACAAGGTCCGGTTTCTCAATGTCCCTGTGTCCCAGACCGGCCTCTTTGGCGACGCAGTCGAGAACTTGGCCCAGCAAGTCTCGGCTGCCCAGAAGCAGACTGAGGCGATCCGACACATCCTGCCCTGGCGGGCAGCTGCTGCCTCTACCCGCCCGCCGGCCGCAGTGCCCCAGCCTGCTCGTCGCCGAGGGCAGCCCCCTGCATCCGCCCCCGCGCCGCATCTGCAGCAGCCTCCAAGTGGTGCCGTGGAGCTGGGCGCAGGCAGGCTGCCCCTCCCGTCCCGGCCCCTGTCAAACTTGGCGGTGAGCAGAAGAGCAAGAGGCCCCGGGACGGGTGACCCGGAGACAGGTAGCTGCTTTCTGGGGGATGGTGAAGGCACCTCTCCCTCCCCTGGAGGAGGGCCAGGCGGAGAATCTGGAAATCTCGACAGGAGAGCAGTTTTCTTCCTCTCTCGGTCCCAGGAGGGCACGGAGAGTAGCGGACGACCAAGCTCCGGACCTCACTCATCCTCCTCCTTCGCCAGATGGCAGCAGCGGGCGGTTCGAGAGCGTCAACAAAGGCCCTACTCACGCACCCTCTGCCAACCCGTGGAACCAGGTGAGCCCTGCACCCCACACTCGCACCACACTCCGGCCTGCTCACAAGCCGCCCGAGTTGGGTCCCTGTGTTCCACCTCGCTGCCCCACTGCGGGTACGGCTGTGGTTCCGCTGGTCCCGCTTTTACGGTTTTTAAGCGTTTGGTCAGCGCTACCCAGCCCGTCTTCTGCGAACCATCAGCCTCGGCTATGCGTATCAGATCGCCCGGCTCCCCCCCAAGCTCTGCGGTGTCCGCTCCACTACAGTGAAAGCGTCCGATGCCCCTGTCCTGCGGGAAGGGATCGCAGTCCTACTGGCGAAGGACGCGATAGAGCCGGTCCCTCCAGCCGATATGAGGATGGGGTTTTACAGCCCGTTCTTCATTGTACCCAAGAAAGGCGGTGGGTTACGACCGATCTTGGATCTGCGAGTTTTGAATCGGGCCCTCCATCGGCTACCATTCAAAATGTTGACACAGAAACGCATTTTCGGGTGCATCCGTCCCCAAGATTGGTTTGCAGCGATCGACCTGAAGGACGTGCACTTTCATTTGTCCATCCTTCCGTGCCACAGACCTTTTCTGCGGTTTGCGTTCGAAGGACTGGCATATCAGTACAAGGTCCTGCCCTGCAGGCTGTCCCAGTCTCCCCGTGTCTTTACGAAAGTCACGGAGGCAGCTCTCGTTCCTCTCAGAGAGCAGGGTGGTCGCATTCTCGACTACTTAGACGATTGGCTGATACTAGCACAGTCTCGAGATCAGTTGTGCGAGCACAGGGATGTGGTGCTCCGACACCTGAGCCTGTTGGGCCTTCAGGTCAGCTCGGAAAAGAGCAAACTCCCGTGGAGGATCTCTTTTCTCGATATGGAGTTGGATTCGGTCGAATAGACAGCACGCCTCACAGAGGAACGTGCGCGGTCGGTGCTAGCCTGCTTGAATACGTTCAAGAGCAGGACAGCGGTCCCACTGAAACACTTTCTGAGGCTCCTGGGGCATATGGCGGCCGCGGCGGCACTTACAACGCTCGGCCAATTACATATGAGACCGCTCCAGCACTGGCTTTATGGCCAAGTCCCGAGGTGGGCGTGGAAGCGCGGCACTAACCGGGTCCAAGTTACACCGGCCTGTCGCCAAACCCTCACTCCGTGGTCAGATCTTGCATTTCTCCGGGCAGGGGTGCCCCTAGAGCAGATCTCCAGGCATGCTGTGGTTTACACGGATGCCTCCACCACCGACTGGGGAGCCACGTACAACGGGCATGCAGTCTCAGGGGTTTGGACGGGCCCGCAGCTGCAGTGGCACATCAATTGCCTAGCGTTGCTAGCAGTACACCTTGCCTTGAACCGTCTCAAAGGTCTCTTGTGAGGCAAGCATGTGCTGGTCCGAACGGACAACACTGCGACCGTTGCGTACATCAACCGACAAGGTGGTCTGCGCTTCCGTCGCATGTCGCAACTCGCTCGCCACCTCCTCCTTTGGAGTCAGAAGGTTCTGAGGTCACTTCGTGCCGTTCACATTCCAGGCCTGCTCAGTCGTACAGCCGACGAGCTGTCTCGAGCAATGATCCCGGGAGAATGGCGACTCCATCCCCTGACGGTCCAGCTGATTTGGAGATGGTTTGGAGCCACTCAGGTAGACCTGTTTGCTTCTCCAGAGACCTCTCACTGCCAGTTGTTCTACTCCCTGACCGAGGGAACTCCCGGCACGGACGCACTGGCACACAGCTGGCCTCGGGACCTACGCAAGTAGGCGTTTCCCCCAGTGAGCCTTCTCGCACAGACACTGTGCAAAGTCCAGGAGGACAAGGAGCAAGTCTTGCTAGTAGCGCCGTATTGGCCCATGTGGACCTGGTTCCCCGAACTAGTGCTCCTTGCGACAGCCCCTCCTTGGCCAATTCCTCTGACGAAGGATCTACTGACTCAGAGATGGGGCACTATTTGGCATCCGCGTCCAGACCTTTGGAAACTCCATGTCTGGTCCCTGGACGGGACGTGGAGGTTCTAGGTGACCTACCCCAAGAGGTAATGAACACCATCACTTCGGCGAGAGCACCGTCTACGAGACACGCTTACGCCTTGAAGTGGAACCTGTTCGTTGAGTGGTGTTCTTCTCGCCGAGAAGACCCCCGAAGATGCCCGATTGCGGTCGTGCTATCCTTTCTGCAGCAAGGGTTGGAGCGAAGGCTGTCTCCCTCCACCCTCAAAGTCCAGGTTGCCGCTATTGCTGCGTACCATGACCCCGTGAATGGGAAGTCTCTGGGTAAGCATGACCTCATCGTCAGGTTCCTTAGAGGGGCCAGGAGGTTAAATCCTTCCCGCCCCCCCCTGTATACCCTCTTGGGACCTGTCTCTAGTGCTTAAATCACTACAGCAGGGCCCATTCGAGCCTTTGCATTCAGTTGAGCTAAAGTTTCTTTCATTGAAAACTCTGCTCCTGCTTGCACTGGCCTCCATCAAGAGGGTAGGGGACCTGCATGCATTTTCGGTCGACGATTCGTGCCTACAGTTTGGGCCGGCTGACTCCCAGGTAATCCTGAGGCCCCGGCCTGGCTACGTGCCCAAGGTTCCCACTACACCCTTCAAAGACCAAGTGGTGAACCTGCAAGCGCTGCCCCTGGAGGAGGCAGACCCAGCCCTGGCTTTGCTTTGTCTGTCCGAGCATTAAGGTGCTACGTAGACCGGACACAAAGCTTCAGGACCTCAGACCAGCTCTTTGTCTGTTACGGAGGCCGGCAGAAGGGGAGTGCCGTCTCTAAGCAGAGGATGGCCCACTGGATTGTGGATGCCATAACCCTGGCTTATCAGGCTCAGGATGTGCCCTGCCCGTTCAGGTTGCGAGCTCACTCAACTAGAAGTGTTGCATCCTCCTGGGCGCTGGCTCGTGGCGCCTCGCTAACAGATATTTGTAGAGCTGCGGGCTGGGCGACCCCTAACACGTTCGCTAGGTTCTATAGCCTTCGTGTAGAGCCGGTATCCTCCTGTGTTCTCACCTCAAACGGGTAGTGGCACTGAGAGGCCTCGGTTAGTGTCGGCTTGCTTAAACCGCTCCAGAGTGTCCGTATTGTAGACCCTGTTGAGATCCTCCATCACCCTAAGCAGCTGGACGCAGCGGAACGTCCGGCGCCAGACCTTCATGATGAATCTGTGAGAACCATGGAAGGGTGGGTTCCATATTGAGACCTAAGCGGTACTCATATGTGTATAGTCCACGGTATAGCCTTAGAGCCTGTGTTTCCCCGGCAGACTTCTGCCTTCCCAGGAGGGTTTTAATCACCTCAAATTTCTCCTTATACTCCTAAACGGATGCTATATGTGTATCTGCCTCCGAGACCTCCTTCGGGAACGATGGGGCTTCCGCAGCGTCCCGGCTCCAAGCGGACCGGGTACGTTTTCCCAGTGTTATCCAATCTCACCCAGTGAGGTATTGCTTTGACAACGGTGAGTGGAGCTACTTGTTCAGAGCCCCGGCCTACACCTAATAGGGGCGCAGGCGGCTCTCACAGGGCACTGGAAGGGGCAGCACCCATGGCGCTTTGATAGGGATCCCATATTACTGAAAGGGAACGTCTCGGTTACGTATGGTAACCCTCGTTCCCTGAAGGAGGGAACGGAGACGCCACGTCCCGTCGCCATGGTTGCTGTACCGCCGCTGAGCTGCCGGGTCCCCGGCTCGGCTCCTCAGCGAAAAACTGGTATGCATTGCACCTGCTGCCCTCTTATACTCACGCAGTGATCAGCGGCAGCTGGATGCAATAATTGCATGCCAATGTGCATTGGCTCGTTTAGTTTACACTCGAAGTAGATTGGTCTATCAAAGCGATATCCCATATTCGTCGGTCACCGACGTGGCGTCTCCGTTCCCTCCTTCAGGGAACGAGGGTTACCATACGTAACCGAGACGTTATGATGCCACACCAAAAAGGACATGCTATTCTGATAGCATTAATGTATAACACGGTAATGAATTTAAAGTGTATTTGAACTGAATTGTATTGTATTATAATAACTGAAAGACAATCAATGCACTGTGACATCTGAAATGTTACTATTACAATTAGCCTAAAAAGCAAACATTAAGCTTATGAGTCTGATATCCTTTCGCCTGTTTACCTTAAGTTCTGATGTGGTTTTGTTAAGAAATGATACCGTTTAGTCTGTGGCGTGATGCCACTTTAACAGATATCTGAATACTGACGCAGACCTTTAAAGATGTCCTAAACTGTGCCCCTACATGTGATGAATAAAAACAGTCCTCTGAAAAATGTCGAGCAGTTTTAAAGTCTTACCTGTTGTTGCATTTTCTTTCAGTTTTGAAGCAATATCGGCTAATCCAAACATACACAGACACAATTCCAGAGTTGCTTTTATCCAGCAGTGTTAGTACTTTACCGAACTAATGATGTCATCCAAAAATTATGCCAGGAATTAATATATATCAAAATTTGATGTGTTTTTTTGTAATAATATGCAAACATTTACCGGCTAATGCGGATGTCCTTTTCAACCTCTCTCTCACGTGCTCTCTAACGGGGGACTCTGAAATAAAAAAAAAACATCAAGTTAACTTCATGAGTGAAAACTGCAAATATAACAATAATGACAAAAATAATGAAAAAATTATTAGCAACTTTAACTTTCTGGGCTCAAAAAAAAAAAAAATTGTATCACATTGTTAAATCTAGCTGAGAAAAAAAAATCCTGCTCAAAATTACTGTATTATGATTCACAGGAAAATATATTGGTACTGTAAGTTTCTACCCATGATTTTTCATTTTTTACCCATGATGCTTTGCAGATTTACAGCAACATACAAACATTTAACCATGTTCTACATTATGGATTTGTTCAGTTTATAGTAATAATGCTGTGAAAACTACAGAAATTTGTTACAGTGTTCAAATTCAAATGCAGTAAATACTCAGTATGTGTTTCTGGACGCATCAAGTGTGTAATTGTCCAAGAGGAAACAATAATATATATATTTCTCAATAGCATCTGCAAAAAGCAATACCACAGCAAATCCAGTAACAATTTTTTTCTCCTCAAAAGCACTCATTATGAACTTGGCACCTCGTAAACAATTTTTGGACTAATAACTGGGTTCAGTCAGTGTGAGCATTTCTCTCACTGTCTCTATCTGTGAGGTATTTACAGTATGTGTGAATGTGGAAAGTTATTTGGACTGGTGGAAGAACTTCAGAAACTGATCAAAACTTACTTAGGAACATTATATATTCAAATGTAAATGATGTTTCTCACAGCAGTTTGCTGCTTTTCATTGCTTTCCATCGAAGTCAGCGGAGGTCACAAACACACACGTGTTCACTCAGGATGTCATTTTGTTTGGTTGATGTCCATAATTTTTTTGTTTCAGGCCTTGTTTAATCAGCATCTCCAATCTTCAGCATTGCATTATTAAGATTAAGTGTAAAAAAAAATACTTTGGATGGATACAGTAAATAAGAGTAAAAATGAAAAAGGTGCTTTAAGTGAAAAAGTGGTCTTATCTGAATCAGGAGAGAAATATGCACAGATCAGGTACTTGTTGCAAGTAGAGTTATTATTATTTTGTCTAGAAGTGATGCTTTAAAGTTAAAACTTCTCAATGGGTTTGTTTCTTACAAACACAGTTTTTGGCTTCAGAAGATATTAATTGATGGACTGGAGCGGTGTGGATTTTTATTTAACTTTTTCTTTCTTAACAACAATCTTTGCAACCCATTCAAATGGAAACTTTCTCATATCTATAGTTTTACGATGATGAAGATGATGATGATCCTGATCACTGCATCGGGATCTTGTTTGAAACCTGTACATTCAGGATGCCAGTTCTGCGTTATCTGTAGTGGAAGAGTATGGAACGACTCAGAATAGGCATCTGCTCCATAACCAACACTGTTAAAAATAGATGAGGTGCTGGAAAATATCTGCTTCTGCACCTCCGATAATAACATAACAATGGCGCATGCACACAAACACAGTGACATTTTCAAAGTCATGCCTAAATATCGGTGACCGGTCATCTTCTGCCCCACAAACACACACACACTCTTTCTTTCACAATAAATGTAGCTTTTAAACAAAACTGCAATAATGCTTTCATCTTTATTCTTAATCTGTCTTGCAGTCTAAATAAAGACTTTCAGTGAGACACAGGACTGCATTAGGATTGTGGAAATAGATGAATAATATTAGCCTTTTGAACCAGCTCAAAAAGATCATGTGACTGTAAAATACTTCACTGACAGAGAGAAACGTATACTCAAAACACCAAGCTGCTTTATCTAGTTCCTGGAATAGACTGTGTACAGTATATTCACTTCAGAGGTGCTGTCCTAGCACCTAGCACCATAGGATTGCTATTTAGATGTTTACATATTATTTTCCTGGAAAAGGATGAAAATTCTGATAAATAAAGTGATTATTTTTGTGGTGTGATTATACCTCTATTGATATTTCTCCTTTTTCCATCTCGTGCTTTTACATTTGATGATTTATTTAGTTTTTCTTTCTTTCTGGAGCAAAACTTAAAAAGTTTTCAATTCTTACATCAAGTCTCTCAGTGTGGTGACACTAGTCTTTATTTATTGAAAGGTCAAGTGGAAAGTGCTTTTCACTATGACAGCTTATTTCAAGGGCAGGGGAACTGCTGTGCTAAATATATAACAAGAATATTGAGTTACATTCATAAATTAATGAAAGTGGCCTGTTAAAGGAGAAAAGGGCCAGATAGTCGAACAATAACCGTCACATTAGCAGTCCAGGGTGACAAATGCCTCAAGGTGCCTTTTCAAATGAAGACCATGTCAAGATGAATGAAGAATACCCAGGCGAAGCTGTGGAAACATTTCAAAGGATAAACAGAGCAATGCACTCATGTGGTTATGGCCATCTGTGCTGCATCTCAGATTATGATTCTTGGCAAATAAAAGCTAATATCCTCATGTTTAGTTGTTTTATACTCATAAAATGAACATTTGCTATCCATCATTTACAGGGATGTGCAACATTCAAAATTAAGAGTCTGTTATATTTTAAGCAAACAAAGTTTAAATAATGTATTTTATTTTCAGTATGAATTACTCATAATATTAATATACACTGTCATTCAAAAGTTCGGCATCAGTAAGGTTTTTTTTTTTTTTTTTTTTTTAATCGAGTCTTTTGTGCTTATCAAGGCTGTATTTGATCAAAAAAACTTAATATTAATAATACTAATATTGTGGAATATTTTTGCGATTTCTAATATTGGTTTCCTATTTTAATATACTTTAAAATACTATTTATTTCTGTGACGCAGCACTGACTTTTCAGCATGATTACTCCAGTCTTCAGTGTCACATGATCCTTCAGAAATCACCCTAATAAACTGATTTATTACCAGTGTTGAAACAGTTGTTTGTTTATTTATCATACATCATATTATATATCATATATAGCATGATTTCCTAAAGGATCATGTGACAGTGAAGACTGGAGTAATGATGCTGAAACATCAGCTTTGATCACAGCAATACATTTTATTTTAGAGTATATTAAAACAGAAAACTGTTGTTTTAAATTACAGTAATATACCACAAATGTATAGTTTGTTTCTGTATTTTTTATTAAATAGATACAGCCTTGATGAGCAGAAGAAAAATCATACGAAAATGTCCAAAATCTAACTGATCCCAAACCTTTGAACGGCAGATGGCAGTGTACAAACAACATATTGCAGTATTCTTTAAAACACTGGATAATTAGTACTCAATCTGTGACAATATTGAAATTTCTTTTAATTGTGTTAACTTCTTTGACAGTATTAAACTGAAGTACCCTTGTCCTCCCATCCAGTAGAGGGCGCTGTTCTTATGTCTCTGGATTGCAGACAGATGGACGGAGTCGTCCAAACTTCATATGAAAGTCATTTTCAGCCCTCACCAGTGCTTCTTCATCTATATAGACTGCCGCCCTTCTGGCAGTGAGGTAGTACTGCACTTTCCTGAGTCTCCAGCCTAACACATACATCAGGAGTCCACACACGGCCGCAGTGGAACGACCCACTCCTGCGTTACAGTGAACATACACCGTGTGACCGTTCTCCAGCAGTCCATAGAGCAAGAACACGGCCTGCGGCAGCATCTGTGTGCGACCTGCAGAGGGCAGAATTACAATACAGATATCCAACAATAGAGGCGCTTTTTTAGTGTTAGTAGTCTACACATTAAAACAAATCAATGCCTGACCTTCTGTGCTCATGTCTGGAGTGGGGATCCAGATGTACGAAAGGCCGTAGTCTTTGTACAGGTGCGTCATGGTCTCTGGGGTCATGGGCTGACTGAGGTCACGCCGGCAGCCATGGGAGTTGTTTACGACGTCCCAATCAGTCTGAAAGTTCATCACTGCTGTAACACCCAGTTCTTGTTTCAGCTTCAGGGTCACATGTTCGACCCGTCGAGGGCAGCTGCCCAACCAGACATGTGGCAGCACCCTAAGGAGAAGAGAGAGAGGAAACATAGCAAACCAGTGACGCCTATCAGAAGAGGAAAATGTGCTGAATATAACAACTGAAGAGGTCACATGTGCCAAAGTATAAGTTTTTTTTTTTTTTTTTAGTAAAACTTATTATTTTGGTAACACTTAAAATCTTTATGTATAGTGCAATACAAAAGTAGTTATTTGTTATTTTAAAAGTAGCATAAATTATGCTTTGTAATGCAACTTATAATGCATTGTAAATCTCATGCATAATTTTAGACACAGTTAATACATTATAACACTTCTCAATTCATTGTTACACTATGCATTTTAAATTTGTTACAATTATTTACGACAACGACAAGATATAATGTATTGCAACGCACATTAAGAATAATTATAGAGCATTATACCCTTTAATAACCCTTTATAATGCATTATACATAAAGGCTTTAAGTAAAGTGTTACCATTATTTTTTATTGTATGGTAGACCAGAGATCATCTGTGTATAGGAGTATAATGAGAAGCAAAACAACAACAACAAAATAAATAAAAATAAAATTGTATCGGTTTGATCAATATTGTACTCTTCCCTGGAAAATTCCCTCATGTGCCACCGGTGTAACATACGATCACCCGCGCTTAATAGTTATATCATGAGATCCCAGAGCAAGAAGGAGAAATAGATGTGGCAGTTTGATAGGGGAGATCATAAAACATACAGTATATTAAATAAATGTACTTTGACAGCTGCACTGACAGTGTTACTGCATAGTGATTTACCTTTGAGTGCCTTTTGCCATTGAAACAAACCCTTGACCCTTTGTATTCATCTTAGGACTGCAAAATGAAGCGGTAGATTTCCAATCTCCTCCTCTTCTATTATATAATGAATACACAATAATAGTTTTCTTAAAAACTATGTACAGTATATATTCTAGTTTTTATGTTACAAATAATTTCTGTAATTGGTATCTGAGAGGTGACTGAGAGCCTATGACAGCGATGTGTAGAAGTTTGTATCAGTGAACTGTGTGAATGTACTGTTCTGTTCCAGTGATGTACTGCAACTCAACCTTGAAGGGAAAAGATATTGCCTATGTTTTATCACACGGTGTTTTTGCAGGGCTTGTTTAGGAATATAATAAGCATGCGATTATGCCAAAGGAAAAGTCTACAGAAGAATCAACAACTGCCCAGATTTGAAGTGCCCTCACAAGATTTATGACTCGCCTGCAGCCCTCAGGATCATTCCTAACGAATGGAATTTAATGTCTCCAAGAAACTGTCCTTATAGATAATACGATTTGTGTAAAGATTGCACAGAACATAGGAACACAGTATCTGTACTATTAACACAACAGTACCTGTAGAAATGACATCAAATGATCCCTAAGACTGTAAGTACAAGTCTTTCTGTATTCAAGTTAGTTCAAGGCGGTCTCCTTTTACTCGTTTTTTTCTCTTTTTTTTTTTCTTTAGTAAACTCTGTCAACTGATTGAACTCCAAATTTGACCTCTGGCCTTAATTGAGCATATTGGTCTCTCTATGGGCTTTAACTGTAACTCCCCTACACAAATCATCCTGCACTGTTTGTCATATCATATCAACGTGGAAAGTTGACTTGGGCAAAGCACTGGTTACAATGAACACTGTAGCAACAGCAAATAAGCATAGCTTAACTGCATGGCAAGGCAAGGCAAGGTAAGGAAATAATTTTAAATGTACATTATCAGTGTCTATTGTTTCTGAGACTCTCCCTCTCTTGTGAATGTGAGAGCTCCAGACTCAAATAATGGAAATGCTAATGAGTGTTTAGTGGTGTGAAGAGACAGACTGACAGCCAGGGGAATGAAGGCAGGAAGGTCAGAGACATCAGGTGAGAGATGTGTTTTTACCTCACAAACCCACATGCCTCTTTGAGGGAAAAGAATAAATGAGATGACTGAAGGGAAAGTGAATTTGCTGCAGGTTAATGGTCTGAAGCATTGAGTATGATCTATCCTCTGCCCAAAATCTTCTGCAGGGCAGGGCGCTTGGATTGATGTCGAAGGCAATGACATGTATATATTTTTTCTCTGTGGCCTAAGTGTCCAAATTCTTTTTGGTGCTGATGTAGACGATGTGAGAGGTGTGTGCAATGCATTCATTCCCTGTTAATGACTTGTTTGTGTGTGTGTGTGTGTGTGTGCGTGTTTGAGCACTGCATTAGAAGTGGGCACATGTAGTGCATTTAATTGTGCCTTAATTGAGCAAAGGTGACAAGTACAAGTTATGTTTAATTAGTGGTCAAAGACCTAACAAGCTCTACTTGATTTCTGAAAAAAAGATCCTTATATGTTTCCTTGCGACTTTGTGCATTCAACTGCCAGAGATTATTTCACACGGCCCATTTCGTGTGAATTAGACTTCGTATTTATTACACTACACACAGACACTGTTTCCTGAGTTTATGGTTGTTAGTTTCTTATAGAGTCAATGACAGACTTCTGTGAGAGTGATAATGCGAACATTGACTCATACCGTTTTGTAAATATAGAAAAATCTGACAAGAAAGATCAGATGTGTAGTTCTTGTAGTACATTTTCCTGTTCTCAGTCCTGTCATTGTAGCTTTTGTAATTCATGTCCTTCTTTCAAGCCTTGGTGAGAAAGACATGAACTTAATTGTGGTACATGATTACAAATTTAATATATACTGTATATATATATATATATATAACCTGTACTTGCAGATAATAATATTAATTAAATAAAATACACTAAAAATGAATTGCTTGTAAGACTGTTACTTTACACTTAAGTACACTTTTCAAAAATTCACTTTGTAATGTCCATAAAAAGTATTTAAAGTACATTTTAAATCTTTAAGTTTTAATCATCTTTTGTAATTCTTTCAGAAGTTCACTTATTTTGGTGTGTAGACTAAAATACTACAGCACATGTAAAGGACTTAAAATTTTAACTACAGTATGTTATTTGATATAACACAAAGTTAACATATTCTATGTACTAAATTGCAACTATTACAAATGTGTAATATATTTAAATATATTACATACTATACAGGTTTTAACAGAAATTAAACAACAACTTTTTTTGCAAAGCAACTTTACAGAAAATTACGTTTCTACAATATTTAGTAGTAGCTTTTCAGTGGTGACTGTCAGTTTATGTGCATATGGCAGAAATGTATGGAAAAATCTATTAAATACATAGTCAAACAGAAGATGAACACTATTAACACTAATTATTATATGATGGAATCAAACTTATAAATTTATAAACAACAACCTCAATTTGGTCCGTTCCTCACTTAAAGCTCTTAAATAACAAGAAGAACAGTTTGGATATTCTGATAAACATATTTTGTGTTTAAACAGATCAGAGTAAGCCATACTGGTTTGGGACACCAAGGTGAGTAAATGTTTTTTGGGGTTAACTTTTCCTTTTAGGAAGTACTGACACTGACACTCACCTAATTAAAGTCTTTTTGTGTTTTCCACAATTTTTACTCTTTATTGAGATGACTGTGCATTCTGTCTTAAAAAGACATCTCTGCCCTCTTGGAGTTACACCAGCCTCTTTGACACTGTAAATCTGCCATTACTCTAATGGATTCCCCAACACCAGACTCAATGACCCAGACTTTTGTATCCACCTCCACTTTCAAATTTTGCCGTTAGAATGAGGTCAGATGTCAAACGAAACAAGCACTTAGAGCTCATTGCCAAAGGAGTTAAGCGATTTAGAATCATTGAGCTAATTACATAGCACTGTTGAAATCACACACACAATTAAAAAGAGAGGGGAAAAGAAAATAAAGTAAAATGCCTCTGGGTAATTAGATGTTGCCATCTGTGGATTTAAGAGTTGGAAAAAGCTTATGGCAAGTTAAATTTAAATTATCTTTAATCTGTTGTTCACTGAGACACTTTACTCTGAATCAGATGTTTTCATTTTTAATATTACTTGTGTGTCCGCTTGTGTTTGTGAATTATGAGGAATCTTTGGCTGCTAGGTTAATAGGGTTTTTGTTGGTTACTATGTGGTTTCTTATCAATGTAAAAACATTTTCAAACTATAAATATTTTAGTGCACCTGACATTACAAATCGGATTTCAAAATTCTATACAGGTAAACGTATGTAATTTTATCATCTGTTTAGAGGAAATCTCTTCTTTTCGCATCTCTTAGAAAAGTAACAGCCTTTAGGAGCCACTAAGTTTGAGATATCTTCAACGCCATTGACGGAATACTCCGACTTCCCATGTTTTTACTGGTATACAGTAGGTGTTTCTTAAAGAGTACTGAATCTCTGTATATAAAAAAACAAAACTTGAGATATTTAACAAAGAACACTGAACAAAATTGGAGAACACTTACAGATACCTCAAAGGTATTGGTGTTAATTTGACACCTGGTGCTAATTTCCTTAATTATCTGACAAACCCAATTTACAGTAACTGGCAGCCTAACTTTCCAGTTTTACTGACTTTGTAAGATGAGCCCCTTTCACACTGCCATTCCGGCAAATACATGGGTAAAATGTTCCGGCAATTGTTCCCAGGTGGCTAGATTTTGCACTTTCACACTGCCAGTGATACCCGGGATATGTGCGTGCTTTCACACACAACCTGTAAAGATCCCATAACGACACGTGACATCAGGGCGTGACGTGTAATGTACGAGTCGAAAACGTTAGGCACGTTATACTTTCACTGAAGCAAGCGAACGATCTCGGCGTCAGCGCGGAAAGTGAGGAACTAACTGATCTCTGCTTCATTACAGTTTGCACATATTTTCGTCGCGAACATTGATCTTCCTTCAAAACAGCCAGTAAAAGAGTCGCACGTTAACGTGCGTCATCACTTCGACATGGCATTAGTTCTGGCTTTTGTTCACACAGCGCTCGTCCCGGGTTGAACCCGGCAATGTTACTAGGTCCTTGACCCGGGTTCAATGCCGGAATCAATCCTGCATGTTATTTTTACATTGTTTATACTGTTTCTCTGAAAAATAATGCTATAGCCAGTAATTCTACTCTGTAATGTGAGTTTCTGGTAGATTCCGGGTTGGAATTGCAGCAATTTCAACCGCTAGCTGGCAATATTACAAACTGCACAATGCTCTGTGAGCAGAGGAACATTGAAAGAGAGTAAATCAACTTATCAAATTAAAGTGCAAGGCTTGTCGTGTCCTCAATCTGGCAAACCTGCGTGAGCGTCGAGTCTGAGTAGAAGGAAGAAGGAGAAACCGCTCTCTCCAATATTTAGAATTTGGGCTGCAGAACCCATTTCATCCGCTAGCTGTCAATCTTACAAAGTGCACCTTTAAGAGAAGTCGAACTGAAAGTGCATTCTGTAGTGAATCTCTTTTCTCTTCAGTAAAAAAATAAATAAATAAAAAGGCTAATCTAACCTTTGAAGAGCATGTTGTGTGGAGAGAGGAGAACTGGTCTAAAGTGCACTTTAGTGATGAAAGTTAAATTTTTTGGAGTCTGATGGAGTTTGTCGTCAAACTGAGGAAAGACTGAAGTACAAGTGTGCAAAGATGTCAGTGAAAGATGGAGGAGGAAGTGTCATGGTTTGGGAGATGTTTTGGGGGTGGGCCCAAAGATCTAAACCTGACTAAAAATATTTAGAAAATACTTGGTGACAAAGTTACGGCTTAGAACCCCACTACAGTCAATGAACTGTGGAAGAGGTTGGAAGAAGAGTGGACCATGACCACACCAGGGCAGTGTGAGAGACTAGTGATGTACTGTGGCCACAGCTGTGCTGAAGTCATTCAAAGCATTGGCCTCTACACTTCCTACTAATTTTGCTGTAACCTTCAGAAATTTTACTTGTAATCTTTCCTCCTGCTACAATCATTTCTGTTCTCTATTTTTGATTACTTGATAAATTGTGATAAATTACTTGATAAAGTGCCTTAGTTACTTTGTAAAACACTGTTCTACTAGCGAGAGAGCCCTGGGACGGGTGAGGGAGCGAGAGAGCCCTGGGATAGGTGAGGGAGCGAGAGCGCCCTGGGACAGATGAGGGAAGGAGCGCCCTGGCACAGGTGAGGGAGCGAGAGAGCCCTGGGACAGGTGAGGGAGCGAGAGCGCCCTTGGACAGGTGAGGGAGCGAGAGCGCCCTTGGACAGGTGAGGGAAGGAGCGCCCTGGCACAGGTGAGGGAGCGAGAGCGCCCTGGGACAGGTGAGGGAGCGAGAGAGCCCTGGGACAGGTGAGGGAGCGAGAGAGCCCTGGGACAGGTGAGGGAGCGAGAGAGCCCTGGGACAGGTGAGGGAGCGAGAGAGCCCTGGGACAGGTGAGGGAGCGAGAGAGCCCTGGGACAGGTGAGGGAGCGAGAGAGCCCTGGGACAGGTGAGGGAGAGAGAGAGCCCTGGGACAGGTGAGGGAGAGAGAGAGCCCTGGGACAGGTGAGGGAGCGAGAGAGCCCTGGGACAGGTGAGGGAGCGAGAGAGCCCTGGGACAGGTGAGGGAAGGAGCGCCCTGGCACAGGTGAGGGAGCGAGAGAGCCCTGGGACAGGTGAGGGAGCGAGAGAGCCCTGGGACAGGTGAGGGAGCGAGAGCGCCCTTGGACAGGTGAGGGAAAGAGTGCCCTGGGACAGGTGAGGGAGCGAGAGCGCCCTGGGACAGGTGAGGGAGCGAGAGCGCCCTGGGACAGGTGAGGGAGCGAGAGCGCCCTGGGACAGGTGAGGGAGCGAGAGCGCCCTGGGACAGGTGAGGGAGCGAGAGCGCCCTGGGACAGGTGAGGGAGCGAGAGCGCCCTGGGACAGGTGAGGGAGCGAGAGCGCCCTGGGACAGGTGAGGGAGCGAGAGAGCCCTGGGACAGGTGAGGGAAGGAGCGCCCTGGGACAGGTGAGGGAGCGAGAGAGCCCTGGGACAGGTGAGGGAGCGAGAGAGCCCTGGGACAGGTGAGGGAGCGAGAGCGCCCTGGGACAGGTGAGGGAGCGAGAGCGCCCTGGGACAGGTGAGGGAGCGAGAGCGCCCTGGGACAGGTGAGGGAGCGAGAGAGCCCTGGGACAGGTGAGGGAGCGAGAGAGCCCTGGGACAGGTGAGGGAGCGAGAGCGTCCTGGGACAGGTGAGGGAAGGAGCGCCCTGGGACAGGTGAGGGAGCGAGAGAGCCCTGGGACAGGTGAGGGAGCGAGAGAGGCCTGGGACAGGTGAGGGAGCGAGAGAGCCCTGGGACAGGTGAGGGAGCGAGAGAGCCCTGGGACAGGTGAGGGAGCGAGAGAGCCCTGGGACAGGTGAGGGAGCGAGAGCGCCCTGGGACAGGTGAGGGAGCGAGAGCGTCCTGGGACAGGTGAGGGAGCGAGAGCGTCCTGGGACAGGTGAGGGAAGGAGCGCCCTGGGACAGGTGAGGGAGCGAGAGAGCCCTGGGACAGGTGAGGGAGCGAGAGAGCCCTGGGACAGGTGAGGGAGCGAGATCGTCCTGGGACAGGTGAGGGAGCGAGATCGTCCTGGGACAGGTGAGGGAGCGAGAGCGCCCTGGGACAGGTGAGGGAGCGAGAGCGTCCTGGGACAGGTGAGGGAGCGAGAGCGTCCTGGGACAGGTGAGGGAGCGAGAGCGCCCTGGGACAGGTGAGGGAGCGAGAGCGCCCTGGGACAGGTGAGGGAGCGAGAGCGCCCTGGGACAGGTGAGGGAGCGAGAGCGTCCTGGCACAGGTGAGGGAGCGAGAGCGTCCTGGCACAGGTGAGGGAGCGAGAGCGCCCCTGGGACAGGTGAGGGAGCGAGAGCGCCCCTGGGACAGGTGAGGGTGCGAGAGCGCCCTGGGACAGGTGAGGGAGCGAGAGCGTCCTGGCACAGGTGAGGGAGTGAGTGGAAGCTGGTGAAGCTGCTCAGAGAGGACATCAAACTCCAGAGAGAGACAGAGGAGAGAAAAGCACAGGAGAGCAGGGTGAGAATGGTTAACGAATAAATTATTTCTCAATAAGAGAAACCAGTGGGGAAAAAAATGAGTTCAAAATTTCTATATCTTTTTTTTCTTTAATATCACATTTTCAATTAAAAAACCCAATTTCTGTTGTTAAATGAATAATCTGTATACATTATTCATTTTTGTAATGTAATTTATTTGTAAATGAGCCCGAGTACTTTCTGTACATTTTGTGTTTTTTGTTATGCATGTTCACAGGTGTAAATAAAAGAGTTTTGTATTAATGGTTATGTACATTGTTATTTTTAATACACCTTATAGCTTTTACACAAAACATTTTTATATACATTTTTTTTTTGTCCAGTATTTTTTTTTTTTTTTACACATTAAAACAAATTGTTCTATATTTACAACATAACTGGTTTAATATCAGAAAGACAACATCAATTTTAAACCCAGCCCTACAAACCCAACACAAACTGCCTCCTGGTCTTTTGGAGTCTTTGGGAGGTGAATTATTTGGTAGCGAGTAGCCACCACCTCCTCAGCGACTCGGAGGACAATGCGTTGGACAGTGGAAGGAGGCACATGTCAAACACTCTGGGGACCACTCTGCAGAGGTGGAAAGTAACGAATTACATTTACTCGCGTTACTGTAATTGAGTAGCTTTTTTGTGTACTTCTACTTTTTTAAGTATTTTTTTTAATCTGTAATTTTACTTTTACTTAAGTATATTTTGTTTGAAGTATTGTACTTCGCTACATTTTAAAACACATTAATTACTGAGTAAAAAAAAAAGTCAGTAAATAATGGGCAGGAGGGCAAACTGGCGCTAAAATCACAAGAAAGATGCAGACGGACAAAACAGGCGTTAGTGGTGCAGACACCGCTGAAAACGAAACCCCGTCATATTCTGAAGTTGAACTCAAGGAAATGAAGTGAACCCCTGGCCATATGTATGCTCTATTATGCTGTGTATGCTGTGCTTGCCTAGGGAGACCAAACTAGCAGTTTATAAAATCTCGACAAGACATCAACCCCACGTAAGCATATAGAGGTGAGCTAAATAATTGCGTCATTGCATTGGTGGTTAAAATGATGCTTTGACATTTTAGCAAGAGGTTTTGCACAAATTAGCCAAAAAGACTGGTGCGGAGTGTGCGATATATATTGTCTGCGATAATATCATAATTGTTGTTTTAATGATGTACGCGCGCATTTAGAGTGTTCTTTCACTGTGTGATTCAGTCTGTTGAAATGCATTTAGAATGAAATCAATCAAAATCATTTAGAATCAAAATCACACAAAGAATGCTGTCTTTTCCTCTAAAAATCATAATCACACACACACACACACACACACACATATATATATATATATAGATCAGTGGGGATTTCTTTAAGACTGCAAGGGAAGCTCAGCTTCCCCTCTAATGTAAAAAAAACCCAACGGTCAAATATGTACTATTGTGTATTATGTATTGTGTTAATCAGCTACATGTCGGCTGACTCGATTTTCTTCTCATACATTCCCGTAGCGTCACAGTGCATTTCCCTGTTGAAGCCGAGCGTCCATTGACTTCGATGGGGCTGCTTTGAACAGTTTTTTTCAGTGCTCCGAAGCTAGACGGTCATTGGATAAATGCTGCGATTATGTCCCGCCCACGGACGCTCAGCGTCTCTGGAGGTGAATGAAGACTGGGCTTCCGCGTGATGATTGGAGGATCTGTCGATCTCCTTTTGACTGACAGCGGTCTGCACCATAAGAAGTCGGCGAAGCTGTTTCACGCTCAGTCCCATGATCGCGGATTTCTCAAGTGTATTCGAAAGACAAACTGCGGCAATATTTCTTGATATTTGTAAAATGCAGAACCACCACAAAATTAAATTGGTAACTAAGACAGATTGAAAATGTGCGCGCGCACACACACACACACACACACACACACACACACACACACACACACACACTATAGCCATCTAGTGGTTAAAGTGATTTATTACAATTTTTAAACTGAATTTCCCCAAAAATGGGCAAAAATCTTACATTAAACCTTATAAAATTATCCATGGTATCCCCATGTATGAAAGTTAGAAATCTGGGTCTTTTATGAAGTGAATTTTACCTGAAATGCTTTTTTCTTTTTTTGTAAAAAAAAAAAGCCTATTTAAATAAATATTTATTTATTTATAGAAATGTAAAAGATTTAAATCCTCCAAAAACTGTACAAAGTTTAGTAAAAACATAAATGAACAGAGTAAAATTATATTTGTAAAAAATGTAAATATTTTACTATTACAAAATGAAATGTTATTGTCTGGGGTCAAAAAGACCCCGAGTGTCATTACAAATGAAGACCATCAGAGGGTTATAATGTAGGCCGAAAATGAGCTTCCCCTCTTTGAAAGACCAGCAGCCGCCACTGATATATATATATATATATATATATATATATATATATATATATATATATATATATATATATATATATATATATTTTTTTTTTTTTTTTTACAACAGGACAGTAAACTAAGAGACTTGCGTTTTAGACACCATATTGCCATTGTTTTTGCTCTATTTCTACAACAAAAATTTATTCCAAACACAGCCACCAAAGCAAAATTTTGCATCTCTGAGCAACATGACAGTGTTTCATTTCTGAATGAATCAACTGTTTAAATGATTTGGTTCAATCGCAATGACTCACTTATTAACAGTGACTAGCTGACACATACTGGCCATTTTAATTTCACATTTAAAGTATCTTTTGATTTTTTTTTTTTTATAATTAAGTTTTTATAATTTCAAATGAGTATTCAACATTTTATGTCTGGCATATCAAAACATTATTCATGCATTTGTAACTGCAGGTTAAATGCATTCTTGTCCTGCACTAAACAGTGTAATACATCTAAATGTCACGTCCGATGAAGCTTCTGCATTTCCTCTGCATTGAAAAGATGAGTTTGTTGATACTGATTTGCCTGGTAACAGCCCAAATGTTTTATTATTCTAAATAACTGATTCCTTTAATTAAAAACAACTAGTTTGAGATTAATAGACCTATCCCAGGGGTGTCAGACTCAGTTCCTGGAGGGCCATAGCCCTGCAGAGTTTAGTTCTAACCCTGCTCCAGCACACATATCATGTAGTTTTCAAATAAACCTAAATGATTAGATTAGCTGGATCAG
Source organism: Carassius carassius (assembly GCF_963082965.1). Classification (NCBI taxonomy): domain Eukaryota; kingdom Metazoa; phylum Chordata; class Actinopteri; order Cypriniformes; family Cyprinidae; genus Carassius; species Carassius carassius. Next base: position 6,163,716 of record NC_081791.1, read on the forward strand.
GTGTGTTTAATTAGGGTTAAATCTAAACTGTGCAGGACTGTGGCCCTCCAGGAACTGAGTTTGACACCCTTGGCCTGTCCCATTTTTGACTCCCTCCCACTGGTTAAAAGGTAACTAAGTAATTTTTACTCTGAGTAAATTTTAAATGAGCTACTTTTTACTTTTACTTGAGTGGATTTTTAGACTGGTACTTTTACTTGTACTTAAGTAAAATTTCATTAATGTAATGGTACTTTTACTTGAGTAGAATATTTTTGTACTCTTTCCACCTCTGCCACTCTGTATGATGTACCACTGGCCAGACAGAAGAGAAACACCAGGGTCTGGATTGTGGCACCCCATCCGTGTTAACGTTCACTTCTCAGAAGATCCAGCAGCACTGTCTGGGCCTTGCTGCTCAGCCTAAAACCAATAAAAACCTGTCCAACACTGCCACGTTCAGCTTTATCCTGCAGTACAGGGGTCTGGTCTGATTTAGGGAAAGAAGGAAAAGGGAAACTATTTAGACAAAGTAATTGGTAGAACAAATATTGAGATACTTTAGTTAACTAATTTTAGTAACTACCAATACCATATTGGGGGGGTGGGGGGACTAGTAGTCATTTTTAAAACCTTAGCTAAAGGGATAGTTCACCCAAAAATGAAAATTCCAAACCTGGAACAACTTAAGGGTGAAGTAAATAATTACAGAATTTTAATTTTTAACTGAACTATCCTTTAAGTAAATGTATCATCTTGCATACTGTAATATACTTGAATATTTCAACCGCTATGTGTGTGCATGTATTTTGTTTCCATATGTATCCATCCTTACATTATTCAAGTAAGTTCCAAGTCAATAGCTGCATTTAAAGTTGTATTCCTGCAATTAAGTATGCATGGCTAAGCCTGAGGTGCATCATCGGTGAATCATTCCCACCATCTCCTCCATTATGACGTTAAACATAAAAACAAAAATGAGCAATTCTGGCTCCACCTATCCTATCAGGATGACAGCTCTGCTCTCCCACCATTGCTCCATGACAGGAGCGGTAATTGGGAACCCCTTGTGGCACACTTAGGAAATCCTGCGAAGGCGGAGCATCCTTCATGCACTTCAGAGGTTTGGCCTTCATAGTCTGCGACCTTCAAAGTGCGTGCCTTTTACTTTAAGTCGCCGCTGTGGACATGATTCTCTCAGCTTTTTGCTCAAAATGTTGCTTTTTTAATTAAATTTACCCACATTCATGTGTTGACAAATGCATGATGCTAGAATAAAATGGTTTCATTTAAATGCAGAGGCTCTGTTCTTACTTTGACATACTGCATGTTCAATTATTCATATAACAAAATATATAGAGGGCCATGAAAGGTGTGTGAAATTAATAAAAAATGCAGTAATGGTGGCAAAAAACAAAAACAAAAAAAAACACAGACAAGGAAAAACTTAAAGTCTACAGTACAAAAGAAGTCACATGACTTAAGCACTGATGCTGTGTTTAAATTCCAAGCTTTAAGTATGAGTAACAGTAATACTGATCCTTACCTTAAACACTAAAGCAAAAGTGGGAACTGGCATTTGTTAAAATTGCTGCTTAAAATTTCAGAAGAAGCATGACAGAGAATGAGACTACTAGGAGCTCCTAGTAGAGACACTCTTTGTTACAAGAGCCTTATTAACTTCACAGTGTTATGAAATTACACTCACACAGTTTTCTGAATATAAAACTAATAAAAAAGCATACTGTTTTAATTTAGAGAGCAAGGGAGAGGGAGAGATAAAAGAAAAAGGGTGTTTCTGATGTGTATCTCTGAGCAGAATAGGATAGCAGTAGCTTAGTGTCTCATGTTCTGGGCTTTTAATCCTTAATATAAAGTGATTCATATTAAGGTCTGTTATCAGCATAGTTCCTTTGACCAAGACACTTCACTTCAGGTCACTCTATATCAGGGGTGTCCAATCCTGCTCACGGAGGGGCACCTTCCTGCCAAGCTCCAGCCCTAATTAAACACACATGAACTAGCTAATTAAGGTCAAGAAGATGACTCTCCAGCTGGACTGGACCCCCGATCTGTGGAGACCGACAGTGATTCTGAGTGCCTAGTGTTTTCGACTGATGTCACGTGTCATTACGGGACCTTTACGGGTCGAGTGTAAATGCACACACATATTCCGGGGTAATCACTGGCAGTGTGAAAGGGGCAAAATCTAGCGACCCGGGAACAATTGCCGGGACACATTACCCTTGTATTTTCCGGATTGGCAGTGTGAAAGGGGCTTAAGAAAAAGTTCAAAAGTGCAAAAGTTCACACAGATTGTACTGAAATGACTGGATTTCTTAAATGAATTTTGGCAAGCAAAAGTATATGTGACTTCTCATTAAAATTCATGATGGATGGGAAATTCATTCACACATACTGGGAGAAGTGAATGGCCTGCTGTCCTGCTATGCTGAAGTAGAAGTTGGTAGTGTGTTTCATCTCATCTGTGTGGCCGGTCTCTTCGATCCAGTGACCAATCGGATGGCAGTATATCCCGTCCACCATGTTTCTGTCATCATACAAGCAGTGTCGGTCATGATGCGGCCCACTGCCTACAGACACACACAGCAAACAATTATCAGTCATTTACAAATCATCTCAATCCTTTACACATCAATGACAAACTAGAATAAATTATACAATGAAAAGAATATTCTTGTAAAAATCTAGTTTTTAGTTGATTTTAGGGGGGGGGGGGGGGGGGGTTTATATGTCCAACATTTATCATCCCACCCCAATGCCACCCTTTCCACTGCCGGGCTGATCAGAACCTCACAGCAAACAAGCTCCTCACGCTGACTCATATAGCATGAACAAAACCTAGGCCATTACCATCATGCTTACAGTCTCAGCTGAAGCCACATACTGTACATACACTGCATACTGTATACACCACACAGTATGAGGATGGTGGAGTTTAAATGGGCGGCCTTGAGTTTGTATGTCTTAAAGCAATTCTCAAAGCAATTAAAGTCATACAAAGCAAAAATGCAGTAAGTTTACCAAAACTGTTATTTATTTTTGCGTGCTTTGACATTCAGTTCTAAAATCTCATTTAAAAAATAGATGGTATATTGGTAAATGGACTGCATTTATATAGCGCTTTCAACAGACCACATGGCCATCCAAAGCGCTTTACAATTTGCCTCACATTCACCCATTCACACACACATTCACACACCGACTGCGGTGTCTGTCATTCAAGGCGCCTTCCAGCTCGTCGGAAGCAGCTGGGGTTAGGTGTCTTGCTCAAGGACACCTCGACACTAGGTCAGGTGGAGCGGGGATTGAACCACCAACCTTCCGGTTTGTATACAACCTACATGAACCACTGAGCCACTGCCGCCCCAATAGATCGTTTTGACACTTCATACTGTAACAATGGTAAAGCATTACAGTGGAATACAGAATGTTTTTGCGCTCAAATAGTTAACCCAAAAATGAGCGATTTTATGGATAGAAGAGGTTATCTGATGGACTGGAGTGGTTTGGATTACTGTGATGTATTTATCAGCTGTTTGGACTCTCATTCTGACGGCACCCAATCCCTGCAGAGCATCCATTGCTGAGACACTGATGCAATGTTACATTTCTCCAAATCTGATGGAGAAACAAACTCATCTACATGTAATCATTTAAAAATAAGTATTGCTATCATTTCCACCCCACATGCAGCAGCTAGTCCTCTCTGAACTAAAAATGGTTCACACTCTATGGTTTTTCCTCCAGGTCATACACAGAACACAGAAAAAAAAAATGGCGCAGAATTAGAGCCTACTGAAGAGTACAGGCCAATATGTCCTAAACCAGGTCTGTCCATGTCTGGACGCTGCCAACTGAAACACTCCACTGATCAGAGTACTTTTATCTCAACTGGAGGACTGTCAATTCATGCTTGCTTACCTGAGGCATGCTCAGAGCCAATTCACCTGCTGCATGGTGTGCAATCAACAAGCATCATTTCAATCAGAAAAACACATCTCAACACAATGAGGATCTTGGTTGTTTTCATATGAGACTGTGTGAATGGACAAGATTCAAGAGACGGCGTGAGCACTGGAGCAGATCGTCCATTTGTCAGGCGCAGGCGCATTCATTCAAACAAGAAACATGACAGAATGAGAGAACCGCCACTGAGCGACGTGAGGACAGCAGATTGGCTTCGCTGACAAACCAGGTCATGTTCAGGGTTGAATGACACTGCACTTTTCATCAGTTTCAAATATTTGCCACTTGGCTCCCAAAGCAAAGTTTAAAGTTTGTTCTTATGGCTAATACTTTCCTACATGGTGTGTAAAAGAATAAAACAAGACTGATAAAGGCAGTTAACAAACACACATGCACAAACATATACTGAACAACATTTGTATATTATCCAGTATATTCCCAATCGATTCAAATCCTAGATCCCATAGATATAGATACAGTGACTTCAATACATTGTATATGATTTTGCAGTTTTACTTTTGCTGAAAATGACTTAAAAAAAATAAGTGAAATTTTTTTTAGATAAAAAATAGAAAGCAGTGTTATTTTAGTATCACTGAGATTAATAGTTTAATATTTTGAATCAATGTTCAAGATCTTTATGTTTTACTTTATTTCAATTCATGTTTATTTTAAAGTAAGAAAATGCCTTTTTTGTATGATTTTAAAGTTTGCAAGCGTCATATTTTCCCCTTTAAAAACAAGATTTGATCAAATGGGACCACAAAAGTTATTCAATTAATGAATCGCTGTAAGTCTTTAATTATAGAAGTTTACCCAACTATAATGACTTCCTCTTCTAATAACCCTTGAGATGTAAAAAAAGTGTCCCCTTTGACATCATCAGGTAAGTCCACTATGACATCACCACTTTCACTGAACACTGTATGTCACACAGTACTTGATTCATGAATCCTTTTTAATTTCATTATGGTTTCAACATCCCGCTTAAAGTCACATAGACGTGTCTCTTTGCTGTGATTCATCACACAGTCTAAGGTCCCAATCAACTGCCTATAATTAAATACGATAATTAGTACTTTAGCTTATTATTTCATATTTTATTTCTTGAAGGCTTTGACGTGCAAGTCGTTATTTCTTAAATAGTGTTCAATAGTACGAACTTAATAGTTAGCGACTGTAAACATGTTCAATGTCACACGTTAAATGGAAAAGGTTCATAAATCCGTGGCCTTGTGTAAGGCGGACTTTAAAACATCAGCTCTATCTGGTGCGTCAGTACATGTATTGCACTCTGTGTCCTTCATTAAAAGTGATGTTTCATTTAAACTGAAGCTGGGTAATCACTAGAAACAGTGTGTTTGTGTCGTCCTTCTCCACCATAGACTGTAAAGGTCTCCACCTACCTTCCCAAATGTAGTTGCCATCCACACGCTTTATAAACTTGAAGCACAGCTCATCTGTAGGCGGCTCGGAGAGACGCACGTCCCCGGTCCACAGACACGGTTCATCGGGGGACAGGACCGAGCGGCTCGGACTCATCTTCACACCTCGGTCCGGATCCCAGTGTCCCATCTCCGGCCGAGAGCCCACTACAAACACCTCGAGATCCAAACGCTCTGGGGTCAGAATGACACCAACCCTGAACACAACCATGTCGTGTAAAAACACACAGGTGCTCTGAAACTGGGACTGATCGTCGTGCGTCTTCTTCTTCTTCTTCTTCTTTTGTTTTATTGGCAACCGCACTTAACAGTGCATTACTGCCATCACCCGGTAGCTTGGATCTTGGATCAGAAACATTTCTAATCACCCCCCCCCCCCCCCCAAAAAAAAAAAGCTCCTCCTCCAGCTTCCACCCCACTTCCCTTTAACTCCCGTAACCTTCCGTAACCTTATTTACCTCCAAATCTACTTACCCTGTCTCACACTATACTCATCCACATCTTCTACCTTTCTCTACAAGCCTAAATACATATTAATCCTATATTCTCTTCATTAAACCAGTATTATTCAAAAACTGAAACAACACATTAACCATACTATTTCCTATATCTGAGTCTAATATATTCTTTAATGTTAACTCTTTCCCTTCATTCTTCCATAATTCTTCTCTTAACACTTCTCTTTCTTCATCATACCCATTACAATTAATAATCACATGTTCTACAGTTTCACTCTGTCCACATTTCTCACACAAACCTGTTGGATGCTTAGATATTAAGTGTAATGTTTTATTCAAACCGGTATGTCCCACCCTTAGTCTTGTAATTATACTTTCCTCCCTTCTATTTCTCCCTCTTTTTCTACCTTTTCCCACTTTCTTTTGTATTGCATATAAATGTCTCCCTTTACTCTCATTATCCCAATATTGTTGCCACTTTTTACTCATTTTCTCTTTTATTACTGATTTAATTTCTTTTAAACTATGTTGTAACTCAATGTCTACCATCTCTTCATCTACTGCTTGTTTAGCTAATTTATCTGCTTCCTCATTGTCTTTAATTCCCACATGCGCTGGGACCCACATAAACTGTACCTCTATTTTAATTTGGTTCAATTCAAAGAGATTTTGAAGAATTTCCATGATTAAATCTGGTCTTGATTCTGACTTTTGATTATCAATACTAATTATTGCTGAATAAGAATCTGAACATATGACTGCATTTTGAATTTTCCTTTCCTTAATTATTTGTACTCCTAGCAGAATAGCCATCAACTCACCTGTATACACCGACAAATGATCACTAATTCTAGCTTTTTTCTTCACCATTAACTTTGGCACATTGACTGCCACTCCTATTCTACTTCCTTTTTTAGAAGCATCTGTGTATATCTGTATATTATCTCCATACGTTATTCTTAAATACTCATTTGCTCTCATTACTTCCATCTCATTATTTCCTTCATTCTGTCTTATCTTCAGTAATGTTACTAATCTACTACCGGCTACTATCTACTATCTAGTAATCTACTACCGGCTGAGGAATAATCCATATAGGAGTATGCATATATATTACTCTTGGTACACATCTATAATTGTCTATCCCCATCTCCTTAATATCTTCTTCTACCACCCACCCAAAACTCTTATGTTTCTTCATTCCTTGTTCCCAACATTTTCCTAATATTTTCCTTGTTGGATGTACCTCATTCTGACTATTAAGATTTGTCCAATACACAGCCATTAACTGTTGTCTTCTAATATTAAGCGGCATTTCATTTATCTCTATTTGCATTGCTGCTATAGGTGTTGTTGGATATGCTCCACAGCAAATTCTCAATGCCTGTGCTTGAATTCTATCCAATTTCTCTAATTGTGACTTTGCTGCCAACCCATATGCTATACTTCCATAATCTAGTACAGATCTTATCATTGCTATATATACTGTTTGAAGTGCCCCTCTATCTGCTCCCCACTCTTGTCCTGCCATACATTTCATTATATTTAACACTCTTTTACACCTATTCACTATCTTATCAATATGTTCTTTCCATGTAAGTCTAGTATCTAGCCACATTCCCAAGAATCTAACTGATGTTACTCGTGCCATATTCCTGTTATATATCCTTAACTTCCATTCATTACCTACTTTCTTGTTGGAAAATATTATAACTTGTGACTTCTCCACCGATAGCTTAAATCCCCACTTATATGACCATTTAACTACCTCATCCACAGCCTTCTGCATTTTCCCAATAATGAACTTATTGTTTCTCCCTCTGAACCACAAAGCCCCATCATCTGCAAACAGTAATCTACCAACACTCCTATCCACCTTACTAAATATATCATTTATCATTATTATAAAAAGTACTGGACTTATCACACTTCCCTGAGGAGTACCATTTTCTATTATTCCTGGAGATGATATAGTATCTCCTACTCTCACCCTTATTACTCTTTGCTTAAGAAAGTCATTAACCCAATTAAACATTCTTCCCCCTACCCCCATCTCTTCCAACTTAATCATCAGACCCTCCCTCCATAACATATCATAGGCTTTTTCAATATCAAGAAACACAGTAATTACTGATTCTTTATTTGACAGAGCTTTCTTTATTTCCGCTTCCAAACACATAACCGGATCCATAGTTCCTCTTCCTACCCTGAATCCACTTTGAAAAGGTGTTAATTTTCCTTCTTTTTCCAAAGAATATACTAACCTATCCGTTATCATTCTCTCCATCACTTTACCTACATGAGAAGTAAGGGCTATTGGCCTATAGCTAGCCGGATTACTTGGATCCTTCCCTGGTTTCTTTATTGGCAATATCAATGCTTCTTTCCAACTTTGCGTTAGCACCCCCATTTCCCACACTTTATTATAGAATTCTAACATTACTCTCAACGATTCCTCACTTAACTGCTTGATCATATAATAGCTGATTTTATCTTGCCCTGGAGTAGTTTCTCTCATTCTCCTCAGCGCTCGCTTTAGTTCCGACATTTCAAACGGGACATCCATCATATCATCTCTTTTCTGTCTTTTTCCCAATAGATGAGGATGCTCTCGTAATACTTCCTCCCTCTCCCTCTTAAACTCTTCAGTCAGATTTTCCGTACTGTTTACTTTTATAAATGTATTACAAAACATTTCTGCTTTCTCACAGTTTTCTATTGCTGTAACTTCCCCTTCATTTAAAACAGGATATTCCATATCTTTCCTTATTCCATTCATCCTTCTGATCATACTCCATACTTCTCCTATTGGTGTACTTCTCCCTATTCTATCACAGAAATTTCTCCAATGTTGTCTTTTTGCCCTTCTTACCACCTCTTTAACCTTTGCTTGTTCTCTCTTATATTCGATTAAATCTGTATAATTATGCATTCTTCTTGCCTTCTTGTATGCTCTCCTTTTCCTTCTAATAGCTTCATCACACTCCTTATTCCACCATGGTACCATTTTTGTCTTTCTTCTTCCTTTACCCTTAGGAATATTACTTACTGCTGCGTTTTTCATAACTCCTATAATTTTCTCATTTATAGCTTCTATATCATCTACCCTTCTTATTTCATTTATGTCTAAACCCTCCTCCACCCTTTTCACATATTCAGTCCAGTTAGCTTTTTCATACTTCCATCTCCCTTCTCTTCTCTCACTTCTTTCTACACAATTATTCATATTGGTACACATTTCAATCAAAATAGGAAAGTGGTCACTACCTATAGTACATTTCCTTAATACCCTCCAGTTAATTATTCCCCCTAACCTACTTTTTACAAGAGATAAATCCAACACCGCTTCTTGACCTGTTCTCATGTCTACTCGTGTACCTCCCCTATCATTCATACAGATCAAATTCATCTCATCCATCAATTCTTCAACCACCTTCCCATTTCTGTCAGTTACACTTCCTCCCCACATACTACTATGGGAATTGAAGTCCCCACACCATATCACCCTCTCTCTACTTTGCCCTTCTATCTCCAGCATATCTTCCAATGTCATTTGTCTACATGGATTATAAAAATTTATTATTACAACACTCTTATCATCCTTCCATACCTCCACCACCACATATTCCATTTCTCTTCCTTTCCCCACCATTCTATACTGTATTTCAGATTTAATGAAAGTAACACACCCACCACCATTTCCCTCTTCCCGATCTCTTCTCACAGAAACATACCCTTTAATTACAAAATCAAATTTAGGTTTCAGCCAAGACTCTTGTACACATATCACATCTGGCTTTTCCTCCATCTTATTTAGATAACCCTTAAATTCCAGTCCATTAGCCACCAAACTCCTAGCATTCCATTGTAAAATTATTAACATCAAAATTATTGTCCATCCCATGATTCTTGACTAGGCTGTACTTCTAAAGTTAGACCATCTCTAACCATTTCCCATGTTAGCCCTTTGATATCCAGGAACCGCTCTGCTGCTCTCACTATTATCTGTATCTTTTCTGTTCTTCTTTCAGTCTGCGCTGAACAATTTATGACCTCTGCCATGAATAACACAAAACTCTTTTTACTTACTGTCATTGTGTCATCCGATTTTTCCCTTTCCTTTTCTTCATTTCTGATTTGATCTTTCCACATCTCCTTCTCCTCACTCTCTTTCTTTTTCCTTGAGTCTACTTTTTTAACTGCTTCCGCATATGACAGCTTATTCCCATCTCTTTCCTTCTGAATTTCTACTGCTCTCTTTCTCACTTTACATCCTCCATATGCCACATTATGGGCTCCTCCACAATTACAACATTTTGCCTCCACACCTCTTCCACATTTTCCGTACTCATGTTCTTCCCCACAGTGTGCACATCTCTTTTTGGCTCTGCATACACTCGCAATATGACCATATCTCTGGCAGTTATAGCATCTCAGCGGAGCACGCACATATTCTCTCACCCGAAAGCTAACATATCCAATCATCACTTTACTTGGTAGCATTCCTCCACTTTCAAAACGCAACATTACAGAAAGACTTTCTTCCTTATTCCCTTCCCTATTCCTTTGCAATCGTTTTGCTTCAATTACATTTCCTCCTTTAATATTTATCATCAACTCTACCATAGTGACATCCAATGCTACCCCTGTAATTACTCCACATACCCATGATTTTCCACCTGTTTGATTACAACTTGAAATCACTTGTTTACACACAACCTTCATTTTCATCACCTTATCCCTCTGCTCCTCATTATCACAAATCACCAATAATGCTCCATCCTGAAGTACTCTTGCACCCCTAATCTCTCCTGATTGTTTCCTCAACTCCTTTGTTAACTCAATTGGGTTTACCCCTTTTACTCCTTGTCCCTCTTTAAATCTTACAATCATTTTTACTTCCTCTCTCCTTTCACTTATTACCCCCCTTTCACTATCCTCATCTGTACCTACTGAATCATCTTCATTATCTTTCTTCCTCTTATTATTTGCTTTTTCAACACTTTTTATTCTCCCTCCGTCCACTTGTGTCCAACCCATCTCATCACTTTCATCTTCAATCTCTGATTCATCAATTCTAGCTCTTGTTTCTGATCCAGCCTCCTCTTTTTTCTTTTTCCTCGATTTCCCCATCGTATTCTTCTTATTTCAGCAACTTTTATACTTAAAGCAATTCAGTATAATTTATTTCAAACACTCACGACAGTTGCAAACACAAGTTAGTCTAACTTCCGTTTCCGGTCCGTTCTTGCCGCCGCTCTCGATCCCCCAAACTCGATCGTCGTGCGTCCTCGGTCACTGACAGTATAAATGGCCGCGTGCGCTAAAAATACACGCGGTACTTTTGACATTTAATGCGATACAGTGGCTGAGAGGGGACAATTGTGCGTTTTATAAGGTTGTAAAGATATTTCACTTTATACAGGACGGTTTGTAACACTGTACGTCAACTGTTATTAGTTTACTGGAAGTATCCTTCAGAAAGATGAATCCTCCATTGAGCTGCATTCAGATCTGATTATTTTGCTATTTCATCTCATTAATTTGAGATTACACTCGTATTTTTAATTGAAAAGATTTCTGACAGTAACGTACAAAAAAAACCAGATGCATAAATAAAAATATTTTTTAAACACTTAATTTCTTAATTTAAGCCCTCTTCTGTGCTCATGTGTGTATCGTTCGGCGAATACACAAATAAAGAGATGATTAAACCCATTTTCAGTGAAAAATAATTCATTCATATTTTAAGTTAATAATAATAATTGTTAATGCAACAAAGTGTATAAATTGAGAACAGGCTATTATTAAATTCATAGTGTAATCCAATGCTTTTACAGTTCATCTAAACATTTAACTAATTCTTGCATGGGCTAATTGGCCTATTATTCATGCTTTTTTAAGACCTTACCAGATCCAGAAAATCTGATCACATCATCTGATTTTATCATCACTGCGTAGCCTGCACCTGCCACCTGTTAAATTGCACATAGTTGCCTACTTGAATGACTCTCTATCACACAAAACTCTGACCTAGAATATTCAAATCTACCTGTTTGTGAGGTTTACAGGCAAATAAAAATGTATTTTACTTTGCATGTAATTAAATGTAATTTCATAATTTTGATGGTTTTGCAATATTGTTGTGTACTGATCAATGTACTGACAAGCATGGTAAACTTAAAAATACTTGAATAGTATTTGTATCAAATTTCTATTGTCAGTTTTGTCATATATTTATTACACACTTCTGTAATGATGAAGTTGCATTTTAGTACATTTAAAATGTATTAACGTTTAATGCACTGTAAAATAACACAATACCATTAAAATTATTAATCAAGACCATTGCATTTGATTTAATTTGTGAGTTAATACACCAAAAGTTGGCTTCTTTAAAGCACATGTGACAAATGATAAATACATAAATGATTTTGAATGTGTTTAATACTTTATAACAAAGTGGACCTTTTAAGAGAAGAGTTCAATTCCATGACTATTTTAGAACACTGACGTGGTTTTGTGTAATATATTATCTAAAGTCAAGTCATATTATCTAAAAGTACAGTTTGTTTATATATATATATATATATATATATATATATATATATATATATATATATATATACTTTTATTATTTAAAGTACACTACATGTGCACATCCAACACATTTAAGACACAAGGGTATGCTGCATTAGTCAGCATTAATTGAAACAAATTCTCTAGATTATGGCTCTGCTCTACAAAAATAAATGCCACTCCCCAAACATTTAATTTGATTTCCCCTCTTCCGTAGCTATAGACTGTAATTCAATTTAGCCATATTTATAATTTACAAAAGGCCACACCTCTTTTGTTTGTTTTAGTAAATGTAAACACTTCTGAGTTAAACTGTAGTTTTGATGTATGGATGAAGTAAGCACTTCATACTATTTAAAACTTAATAAAATATCACTGAGCCACAATAAAGATAATAAAATATATAGCTATTTTTAATTCATTTAAGTCAAAAACCACATGCAACTCCAATCAATGGCTGTACTGGCAATTCACCTGCTTATATCATGAACAAACAAACTAAGATCCAGAAAACAGACTTCATATAACATGGCTTGAGTAATACAATATATGAACTGCATTACAGAAAAAAAAAAAAAAAAACTTCAATTTGATTACATGGAAATGAACACACAAACTTGGGTGACACACAATTTGAGAAGCCTAAAACAGCTCCTAACACGTAAATGCTGCATAGCTTTCCATGAACCATGAAGGTTAAAAGAAACAGTTCTGTGGTGTTCCATTAGCTGCAGATCACACCTTCAAATATTAGCCTTCACAAATTATCACAGCACACATTTAAATGCAGACAGGTAAAGACATGTCACACATCACATACGTAAGTTATAGAGTAAGTTCTTTGTACTCAAATATATTGTTAGCTAAGCTTTTCCTGCTCACTCAATAGGAAACACAATAGCAGAGAATCTGTTTACTTCAGGTTAGTGAGGATCAGAGTGCAGACAGCCACAAAATTCAGTAAAGTGCAAATATTGAATCTAAATGCTGATATATGGTCGGCATGCTGATATTGAATGATATAGTACTGGAGAAAATTAATTTAAACAAGTTCAAGGTGTTTTAGTGCGTATGCTTCAGTACAAAGAAAGCGTCCAAACAAAGACATTTGACTGAAATCCATTGGTGCCATTTCTGGATTAAGTCTTTAAGAGTATGGCAATTGTAAAACTGCTGTAAATGGAAACCTCCTTTTCTATGATAATGTGAAAGGAAGAACAGCTCTCTTCGCTGAAACCCAATATAAATCCAAGCCCTTGAAATCTTAAGCCAGACAACTGTTCCCGGGTCAGGGGGAAGTGCACCTGTCCGCAATGTCACCATAAAATTAAGCAAACCTGAATCATCCAAAAATAATCAAAGAAGGTGTCCTTTTTTCAAAAAGTATCTTAACCAAACCATGGAAATATACTATATTGTGGCTATGTACTGACAAGAACCAGAAGTCATTATCTGATCATCTTTACAGAGATTATCTTGCTGTGTTAAAACTAATAAATCAAGTGCTATTTGTCAGGTTAAGGATCATAACATCCCACTGAATTAAGCCTTGTTTATTCTCCTTTAAACCAGTCCTTGGTCTTGATAAGGAAAGCATGGGTCTGTGTCAAAGAAACTATTAGCATCACACACCTTCACACCAAATTAATCTTTGATATATTATTAAAAAAATAATCTTAGCATCAAAACAAAAAAATATTTAGTTTCCTTTTATTTACACAGTGATATTATACTGTAGATCGAAGAGGTTAGATATTGTAGTGTTTTAGTTATGTTTTGCAAACTACGTTTTCGTAGTGTTATGATACTGGTTTGAGAACAGATCGAAGCGATCTGCCGTCTCGTGTTAGCTCTCTGGTCGTGCACATGCAGGGCAGTGGAACCGCCTCCACTTGCCGGAGGACTTCATTGTATGGGCAATGTTTCAGATGGTCTGCCATGCTAGAGATGTCCGCAAACTCCCAGCGGTTAACTGGGCTAAAAGCTGTGCTGAAACGCCAAACCTGCAGGAAAACAAAGCAGTTACTTAATTTACAGCTTAACATAGGTTTATGGTAACACGTGTTATCCTTTTAGATGGTTTCGTCCACTGCGTTTGGAAAAAGAGTACAGTCAGAAAGAAATAAACTGTTTAACACATAAAATATATATATATGGACTATGCGTCTCTATTTCCTTCCACTGTTGAAAAATGAAGCTGAAATATCCCAAACTTATTAGAAAAACAAACACTTGAACATACATCATTGTAATACTAACTAGCTAAAATGACAGAAACCATATTTGGGAAATAATTATTTTGAAGTGTAATTAGATTTTATGTTTTTTTTTTGGTGGTAATGTCCAATTAGTTTACATTAAGGCCAGGGTTTAGCCACTAGGGGCGATCAAAATGTTTTGGCTTCACTTTTCAGGACATGTGTTGGGCACACTAGGGGTGTCTCAATCAGCTCCCTAGTTCAGTAATGTGCACAGTGATTTTCACTCCCTGAAAAATCCCACAATGGACAGCAAAAAACAGGGAGCATCAATGCTCACTATGCCCCTTTACCAGAAATTGTCACAGTTACGAAGAATGAAACATAAAATTCATGAGCAAATGCAATAACTATATATTGAGACAATAGAAGTTTTGACAAGACAAACCTTTCTTTTTGTTTGTATATTTTAGCATAAACACATATCGCTAGACAGGTAGTAAACACATCTAGTTAACATTTATAGTTAGAATTTGGCTGGAATTTTGCAAAGACATAATAGAAAATAATAGTACACTGTAATCGAACAATGTGTTTAAAGAGCATAAAACGAATATTAAAAAGATAGGGTTCTTCCTGTTGTTGATTAATATCAGCGGTGACATTCCACAATGATGTATGTTGACATTGTACATAGCCATTTCGCTGGAAATCAAGTAATCACTGTCCCCATGTGTAGTGAGCAAGGGCCCTTACCAGTAGTTTTTATTCACAGTTTTATTCACAATATACTGATGTATGAGCTCGGGAGCTGATTGAGATGCACCCTTGGTTTAACAATAGCATGCTGCTACTATTTAGACATACTGTACCTTGTCTTTTATCTGCCAGGATTGTCTTCCATCCAAATATTGCTTCTTTTCCCATTGTACCACCACCATGCCACGAGTCTGCAGCAGACTGGCGCAAACATCCCTCATTGTACGGGACACCATTGACAGTTGACATAGGCTAAAGCCATCCAAAAACCGGGCTAAATGTTGAAGTACTTCAAATGGCAATCCACTAAGGTGATCACACTTGGGTTGAGTCACAGGTTCCGAGATGGGTTGCACCCCGAAGGACCTGAGGTGGCGGTCGTGAACAACTTTTGAGCCCTGAGAGGATGGGCAGAATCTGCGTTGGGAGTATGTGCAGCCATAATACGCTAAAGGACAACGGTGCTCCATCCAGCTATTGAGTCCAGAATGGATATCTCCATGAACATTGCGAACATGCGAGAGGAACTCTTCTCGACGGAAGAGCTGGCCGCACTCAAAGGTAAACATGGAGCCCTCGCGTGGAGCCCAGCTTGGGCGAGGCACTAGCTGCTCCAGCGTCAGATCAAGCCGTAGAGTGCAAAACGGACTTGGTTGTGAAAGGCGTGGTGCGGCTCGATCGCAAGCGGAAGCCGATGCAACCTCGCCAACCATCGTACTTGTTGCCAAGATGGCAGCAGGGAAACTAAATGTCTGGGTACCGAAGTCAACACGTGTGCCCCCAAACGCATAGACTGTGTCGGATATCCTCCGAGCTCGTGGTGACTCCTCCAAGCAGAACAGAAGAGCGGCTGCCGTAAAGTCAATTTCGCCAAGTCCCATTGGGTCATCCATTGGCTCCTGATTCAAATCCGATGTGTCTACCGCTTTGTCCTCCATTTTGCAATGTGGATTTCTATGAGGAAAGACTTCTGTAAACGACCCCTTCCGTCCATTAAGAGCAAGTGGCATAAAGTTGCGCAGGAACTGAAGGTTTTGGAGTTTCCTCTCAAAAGCTCTGTCTTCAAAGTCTAATGCCATTGTTGGTAGAGCACTGTCTCTCTGGACGGTCAGAGTCTGAGCATGTAAAGGTTGCTGCAGTAATGGAGCTTGTGATCCAGAGGCCTCCTGAATCAAGAAAGCATGTTGATCTTGTCTGATTTCTGGCCTATGGGGAATTAAAGGACCAATAAACTCCCAAGAACCTTGAGACTCTGGGTTTTGAGTTGATTCCATTAAGTCATCTACAATACTATGAGAGCCATTACAGAACCCTTGTCTATCGATGTCTTCCAACATGACTGGTCGACACTCACCTGTTGCCTCATGAGCAAGAACATCTAAAGTGGGTTCTCCACTATCAAATCCCCCAACAGCCCCAAGCTCACCATCAACCACTGATGTAACATCCTTCATATCAACATCTGCAGACTCCAAAGTTTCTGACTGAATGAGCTTACCATTGTCATTTACTATCGAACCATTAATTGTCTCAGTGCCTTTGACAGCATCTCCTAATGCTCCGAGAGCAGAGGCCAAGCTCCTGCCAAGTTCCATGAGTTTCTGGTGCTGTTGAGGCTGTAGCTCCTCCTTTAGGCCATTGACTTCGCTAGCTATTTTATCACAGCTAAACCCGGCATCCTCTCTCATCCTCACCTTTTCATGCAGTTTCCCATTGCGTTCTGTAAGTCCAGCTGATGCATTAGTGTCTGTACCGTCTGTTTCTGAAGAATTAAGGTGGATCAGGACGTTGAGAGCTGCAGACAGGCTTTTGGTTGTCTCTACTGTGGTTTGGTAGAGCTCACCATAATGTTCTTCTTTAATACCGTTAATCCCATTGGAAATCTTTTCTTTCGAGCAACCAGCCATAGGCTCCATCTCAACACTCTCCACCTGCACACATGGAGCCTGAGCAACTGAGACTAGGCCAGGCTTTTTGTTTTGTCCTGCCGCCTGAGTCCTTTTCTCCGGACTACTAGTGGGAGCCAGAGAGACGAGTTTGAGTGACGCTAACATGGTGCGCTGGTCCTGGAGGGCAAGCGCCATGTCAAGCTGCTCCACCTCATATGCTTCTTGACTCAGTCTCTCATACGAACGATAATCCTCGTCGTTCACTGGCCACCTATTCCACTCCATAGAGCAGCACACCACACCTGCAGGACACACCTCAAGGTGCTCTGCCATCTGGCCACGGGCCAGTGTAAAAGGGCATCCAATGCTTTGGTTAAGACATGGCACCCTTTCAAGCGGGCACAGCAGTTTGTGTTCAACTGCCTTGCAGCTGTGGAAGACAGCACCACACACAAGAGGGCAGCTGATGAGGTCACAGGAAGTGCCGGGTTCAGGTTTGACCATGCATCTTCTGCTTATGCAGGACATGCAATGAACATGAGGCTCCTCCATTATTTAAGATGACAGCAGCAAGAGGCGAAAGAGCAGGAGTCTCAACCACTGCAAAAAAAAATGAAAGAAAGAAAAAATGAGATAAGATTCTCCAACATGCAGGCTGTGTAAGTTGATTTTTAGATGCATCAACTGGTAAATGTAATATTGTAAATCTTAACAGTTTATTGTCATATTATGAAAATTCATGTGGCAAACAGACAGTACTTTACCAGTGATGTGCAAAACTACATATTATCAACACTGACTAGTAGGTGGGTTGTTTGCACAGCTGGCAAACTAAGCCATTAATGTTATGGCCAACAGACATCAACAGGCACAAAGACAGCAAAAGGACACATTTTAAAATGTTTAAATAAAAGGTGAAAATCCATAGAGGGTGTCATATCTCATTGATTTTTCTTAACTATGTAGTGCACACTGAAAAAGCTTTAAATTAGTACTGAAAGCCATTCTTGAATTCCTAGCAGACTTCATCCAGCTTAAATGCAGTCTTGATTTAATCCAACACAGCTTTCCTAGTCAGCATAAACAAAACTGGCCCACTTAACTCTGCTACTCTTCTACGGGTCTTTTTATACAGTGACACCACACTGAACCATAAACCAAAAAGACAGCCAGAACCTTTAGCATTTCATTAAACTTACTGTTAAAGTTCCCCCAACACACATTGGTTTTAATGTTTACAAAACAATAAGTTGATAAACAGACATTTGACAGAACTGAAAACATTAAAGAGCCACATAAACTTCATGACACTTCATACAGTACAGAATGAAGTTATTGAGTGTCGGCGGGATTATGGTAGTGGTATTTAGGTCTTTATTTTGTTGATGTTTAACTTTGATTTACTTTATTATTTTCTGCTTAGGTTAGCCTGTTAGCAAGCTAAACTTTCTACCTTCAGTCTCCATGAACAAACCACTCACTTACCCGCAAGCTATGTCAACTAACTGCCCGCGTTACTCACTGACGACTCTCGCCTGTTTCTTTCACTTGTCCGATTTTACGTTGAAACGGATCACTTTAAAACACTGCTGTATATACACAATCATCACCGTTTGTCCTGTCCAAGAATGCTCTATCCGGCCGGGACGCGCGCCGATGACGTCACCGCGCATATTCGAGCGTCATGACGCTGGGGTTATTTTGGTATTATTTTTACAGGATTCCGAAAGCGTATGCTGTTGTATACCTCTACAAGATATGCATCTTGTAACAGCTTGTGGAAGGCATTCTTCTGAGGCAATATATGTTAAAGAAAGCATGTTTTAAGGAGGCACTGATATTCTTAAAGTTGCCTACTAAATATAAATACGTTCATATTATTAAAACGGGTGTATTCCAGAAAGCATACCCGGGTATGTTTAAGAGTACGTTAAGTAAGCGGATAACCTCAAGTTTCGGTTCCAAAAACGGAGGTAACTTTTAGGGTATGTTAGTGGTCATGAACTCACTATCTGAACTTAACCTGCTCCAGAGAAGGTTATTAATTATGACTTCCAGGGTAGTTTGTTTCAGAGACGTGACGGAGCATGGCGTGCCCTTTTGAAGACGATCCAGTGGATGTGGAAACACAGATAATACGAAATCCTTTCCGCCGTGAGAGGGTGATTCGACCGTATCGATTCGTTTTCGTATCCAAATGAATATTTGCGGGAGCGTTACCGTTTTTCAAAAGAATCGTTAATTTATTTAAGGATGATTTTGAAACCATATATAGCAAACGTGACACATCGCGGATTAGCGCTTAACACGGAGCACATTTTGTGCATTGCCCTTAACTTTTTTTTTGTATACAATAGGCGATGCAGAGCATGTGGGAAAGGCAACTGTGTGTAGGGCTGTTCGTACAGTATGCATTGCACTCAAACGGTTCCTACACACTTTTGTGCAGTTCCCTGGCCATAAACCACTGAAGGTCATTAAAGAGGAATTCCACAGAGTGGCTGGTTTTTTCGTTCCATGATATTCTATGACAGACCATTTTAGTTACATAGAACTACTTAATCTATCCATACTGCATACAGCCACAATAATTGTAAATGTTTCTAATTAAACAACTTTCAATTTCAGGGTTCCCAAATGTGATTGGGTGCATTAATGGAACCCACATATTCATTAAAGCTCCTTCAGTCAATGAAGGAGACTATGTTAATAGGAAGTCAATCCATAGCATGAATGTGCAGGTCAAGTCAAGTCACCTTTATTTATATAGCACTTTAAACAAAATACATTGCGTCAAAGCAACTGAACAACATTCATTAGGAAAACAGTGTGTCAATAATGCAAAATGATAGTTAAAGGCAGTTCATCATTGAATTCAGTGATTTCATCTCTGTTCAGTTTAAATAGTGTCGGTGCATTTATTTGCAATCAAGTCAACGATATCGCTGTAGATGAAGTGACCCCAACTAAGCAAGCCAGAGGCGACAGCGGCAAGGAACCGAAACTCCATCGGTGACAGAATGGAGAAAACAATAGATTTTTTGGGTGCTAAATGTTTGGGTGTTTAAACCATTAAATCACCCTCATTACTGGTCCCCACTAACTAGGTAATATGCGATCCAACCCACCTCATAAGTAATGTTGAAGTCAAATGGCCAGGGTCTGTACATGATGCCAGAATGTTTAGGGAGTCATCATTGCTCCACAAATTTCAACAGGGTATGGTTTGCCTTACACAAGGTTTTTTTTTTTAATGCAATTATACACTTTACCTTTGTAGGAAACATCACTTGTATACTTGCTGGGGGACAGAGGGTACCCTTGTCTGCCTTATATGATGACATGACACCCTACCCCTGAACCTGGACCACAGGCACAATTCAGCCTGGCCCACAGCAGAACACGGGTCAAGGTGGAAATGACCATAGGCATCCTGAAGGCAGGTTTCAGTGCCTGAGTGGGCTCAGGGTCAGCCCAGAAAGGTCATGTGACATCACAGCTGCTTGTGTTGTTCTTCACAACATTGCCACACTGAGAGGTGAGAGGGCCCCCATTCCTCTTGATGAAGATCGCCAAGAGGATCCCCCAGAGAACCCAGTAGACCAAAGAGATGGCAGGGTGGTACGAGACATGATTTGCCAAAATCACTTTAATTAAAAAAGTTATTAATTAAAAAAGTGAGTTAACAGTCAAGTGTTGTTCATTGTTTCTTTATTTCCTGTAACAAAATACTTTTGTATGTATTGCTTTAGATTTCATTAAACAACAAAAGACAGTTCACATACTGTTTCCCATCTTAAGCTGGTGCTCCAGCAATTTAATTTCAAGTCTGGCCTTTTTTAAATTAAGCCTTCTCTCCTCCCATTTGAAGCTGTATAAGGTCCATTTCCATGTCACTTTTTCTGATTTGCTTTTGAAGGTGGACCTTATACAGCTATTTGGCAGGAAACTAGAAAGACAGAATAATTAAACATGACTGATAATGTCTGTATTACAAACACAGACCAAATGTTTAAATGAGGAAGGAGAACTGCAGAACATTTCTTACACTTGCCAAGATTCTGTGTTGAGGTAGATGGACCCTCATATGTATTATCTCCTACCATATTCTGTAAAATGAGAATGACAATTTATTTATTCTCTTATGTAAAAAAAGGGGAATGCATTCTATGCACCATACCTCTATGAGCCGCCCCACATTTTCTGTTTCTGTCACAGCAGAAGTTGTCTCTTCATCATCATCCTACAGTGAAAATAAGGAAGGATCCTTGGTCTAGCAAACAGAATCCTGGTGGGTGGTGTTGGTGCAGTGGATAAGACACATGCCTATGGTGTGAGAGACCCGGGTTCGAATCCACTGTGAAACACCAATGTGTCCCTGAGCAAGACACTTAACCCCTAGTTGCTCCAGAGGCGTGCGACCTCTGACATATATAGCAATTGTAAGTCGCTTTGGATAAAAGTGTCAGCTAAATGTAATGTAACAGAATCCTAAAGACAATAATCACTTACAATTGTGACAGAGTGTTGTGTTGCAGGAGGATCCAATAATACAATGTGGCCACCAGCAACTTCCAGATAATTAAACCAATAAGATAATCATGCATGTTGAATACTCAATGTATATTCTTAAACAAATACAATTAATAAAGAAGGACATTAGGAACATCTAAGAGTACTAGTAATAAGATTACAGTATAAAGCATATGTAGTCAAAGCAGCATGCATACTGCACAAGTGAATCAATGACTGTAAAATGCATTCAAAATGCCATTTTAAAATGGTGACAGTGTTGATGATTTTCTTTATTAAAACACTGACAAAAACAGTGAAAACATCAATAAATCATAAGTATCAATATGGTACACCTACATTTTACTAAGCCACTTGTCTTGGTTGCGGAGTCTGACGAACTGCCCCCTGGAATCCCATCGACCACAGGTCGCCCTTTATTAAGGGTGAAGGAAGGTGGAGGTGGACCCCCACCTGTTTTACGGGCCTCAGTCTTCTTTCTATTGGCTACATAGAAAACTAAATCACATTAAATACTAAATTACATGGCGTCAGTAACAAAAGGTTAGAAGGTAAAAAAGGTTAGAAAATATTACCTTGCTGGAGAATGTTTTTGTGTTTCATTTTGACTTTAGCTCACACTTCTTCTGGCTCCAGAAGGATTACTCCTAATAAAACAAGAAGCCAACATATTACTAGCCAATTATGTGCATTACTACTGTAATATTAAGAAATGTATGGAGGCCAACAAGTAAATGTCTATTTTTACTACATGCCCCAAATAATTTTTGCGTCACAATGAAAGGGGAAAATAGCCCATTTATAATTATATAAACTCATGCATTTACTCTGTCCGTTATTTTTGCCAAGCCAACTCTCTTACTTTTGATGATGCAGCATTATTGCTTTTTAGTTATAATGGGCTTATAGTCTTCATAACCAACCCTTAAAACCTCCAACTCAGTTTCACCGAAGTATGTAGCTTGCTTTTTTCTCTCCCTGAGTTTCCATGGTGACTCCTGAAATCGGCAATCCATTGAAAATGTCTTTATGTACTATTTTTTTTTTCTGAAATCTTAGTGTCACAGTGTCTGGGTTGTGTTCCCTGGGTTTCCACTAGATGTCTCCCTTTTCCACGGTGTCTGTCACTTTATGAACCTTCTGTTCCCTTATTTGGTCACCTTCCTCCTTGTTTGGGTTAATTGATTAGTCCCCACCTGTCTCCAGTTCCCTCATTACCTTCTGTGTATTTATACCCGGTCTGTCTGAGTATGTGTTATGGAGTCCTTGTCTAATGTCTTGTCATTCCGTAGTCTTGATCCTGCCTTGTGTTTTGTCTGTTCTTGTTTATTTGGATTCTCTGGTTTTGACCCTGCCTGGACTGTTTACCCTTTTGGATTGCCCCTTAATAAATATCTTACCTGCACTTGGATCTCTCGGTGTTTCTTGTATCACCGAACGTGACAGAAGGACTCCGTCAACACGAGATCCAGCGGTATGTCGAGTGATGTTTCTTCCCCAGCCACCGAGCGGGAGAGAAGCAATCGGTTTGAGGGAACCCACCTGGTCGTGTTTCGCGGGACCAGTGGAGGTCGCCGAGGAGGGAGTGGGCGAGAGGAGACTCAGCATCGCTCTACACCATGGCCCCCCTTCGACTCGGGGCTCATGTGGGAGGGACCAGAGCCGCCGTCTCACCATGGTGGATGGAAAGGCCAGCACCACAGTACAAGATGGCCGCCAGCTCAGCGCTACAGCACAAGATGGCCGCCAACCCAGCGCCACGAGGCAATATGGACGCCAGCACAGCGCCACAGCACAAAGTGGTCACCAATCCAGTGCCACGATGCAGGATGGCCGCCAGCTCAGCGCCAACGCCCAATATGGTCGCTGACTCATTCTTGGAGTATTTCTCCATGCTGTCAAAGATCCTAGAAATGCCCAAGACTGTTCACGTCACGGCTGCTGAGCCAGCGCCACAACCCACGATGGCCGGCAATCCAGCGCCACAGCACAAGATGGCTGCCAGTCCAGTGCCACAGCGCAAGACGGCCACTCACCCAGCGCCAATGCCCAAGTTGGCCACCGGTCCAGAGTCATGGCCCAAGATGGCTGCTTGCCCAACACCGCTGCACAGGATGACAGTCACACCTGACCCTCCAGAGTCGAGTCAAGTTCCTGTTGACTCTCCAGAATCGAGTCAGGTTCCAGTGAACCCTCCAGAGTCCAGTCAGGTTCTGGTTGACCCTCCAGAGTCGAGACAGGTGCCCGTGGACTTTCAAGAGTCGAGTCAGGGGTTCGTGGACCCTCCAGAGTCAGGGCCAGTCACCGATGACCCTCCAGAGTCAGGGCCAGTCACCGATGACCCTCCAGAGTCAGGGCCAGTCACCGATGACCCTCCAGAGTCAGGGCCAGTCACCGATGACCCTCCAGAGTCAGGGCCAGTCACCGATGACCCTCCAGAGCCAGGGCCAGTCACCGATGACCCTCCAGAGCCAGGGCCAGTCACCGATGACCCTCCAGAGCCAGGGCCAGTCACCGATGACCCTCCAGAGCCAGGGCCAGTCACCGATGACCCTCCAGAGTCAGGGTTATTCACCATTGATCTCCATGAACAAGTGCAAGTCACCAATTGACCTCCATGAACAAGTGCAAGTCACCAATGATCTTCAGGAGCAGAGTCAAGTCAGCATTGATCTTCTGGAGTCCAGTCCTAACACCATGGAACTACTGGAGCCTCTCCTCGTCTCAGCTGGATTACCAGAGTCTCTTCACGCCTCTGGGGAACTTCCAAAGCCTCGTCACATCTCGGCTGACCGACCAGAGTCTTTCCTCGCCTCTGCGGAACTCTCAGAGCGCCCGACTGTTCCTGTCGTGGCTGAGCAGGCTACTCTTAACTTGTTCAGATTCTTTGTTTCAGACTTGCCCAACCAGACTCGTCCTCCTGTTGACCCGACCACACGGTTATGGTGGTCTACTGCTCCACCCTGGGGGACTCCGGTCTCCACCACACAGACGTGGTGGTCTTCTGCTCTGCCCTGGGGGACTCCTGTCTCCACCACACGGACATGGTGGTCTTCCGCTCCGCCCTGGAGGGCTCCCGCCTTGACCACACAATTGTGGTGGTCTTCCTCTCCGCCCTGGAGGACTCTGGCTTCGACCACAGGGGTGTGGTGGTCTTCCGCTCCGCCCTGGAGGACTCTGGCTTCAATCACAAGGACGTGGTGGTCTTCTGCCTCGCCCTGGAGGGCTCCCGCCTTGACCACACGATTGTGGTGGTCTTCTGCTCCACCCTGGAGGGTTTCCACCTTGACCACAGGGGTGTGGTGGTCTTCCGCTCCGCCCTGGAGGACTCTGGCCTCGACAGCTAGGACGTGGTGGTCTTCTGCTCTGCCCTGGGGGGCTTCATGTTGTTTGTTGTTTTTTGTTTTTGTGTTCACTCCTGTCCCTGTTCCTCTCTGTTAGTCTGGCCCTCCGTCCCTCCCCCTGAGCCTCCACCTGTCCGCCTCCCTCCTGGTCTCTGTTTTGTGTCTGTCGTGGAGCGTCTGGGAGCCGCTCCGTAGAGGGGGGGTACTGTCACAGTGTCTGTGTTGTGTTCCCTGGGTTTCCACTAGATGTCTCCCTTTTCCACGGTGTCTGTCACTTTATGAACCTTCTGTTCCCTTATTTGGTCACCTTCCTCCTTGTTTGGGTTAATTGATTAGTCCCCACCTGTCTCCAGTTCCCTCATTACCTTCTGTGTATTTATACCCGGTCTGCCTGAGTATGTGTCACAGAGTCCTTGTCTAATGTCTTGTCATTCCGTAGTCTTGATCCTGCCTTGTGTTTTGTCTGTTCTTGTTTATTTGGATTCTCTGGTTTTGACCCTGCCTGGACTGTTTACCCTTTTGGATTGCCCCTTAATAAATATCTTACCTGCACTTGGATCTCTCCGTGTTTGTTGTATCACCGAATGTGACACTTAGACTGCAAATATCAAGTTTTTAAAAATACAGCTTCAAGTTTTCAAGATGAATAGGAAATTCAGAACATGATATTCAATATTCTAAGATTCAATAAGCGGGAAATTCAGATCCTTCAGAAAGCAGCTCAGAGGAAATCCACATGGAAGAGTAGATGATCTCCATAAAGTCAAATGAAGCATTTTAGCCAAAAAGTAGTTTTCTGGCCCATTTAAGATCTACCTGATCATGAATCGCCCTGAGCTAGCCTAAGTGATTGTGATTCTTAAACTTTTATGGTTTATATAATTATATGTTAGGTAAGCATTCTCAGCATGTGAAACATTTGTCTAATCTAGTGGTTCTCCACCTGGTCCTGGTGACACCCCTAAAAAAAAAAGCTATGTTTTTAAAATATAAATATTTTGCAATAACAAAATACACTACTGGTAAGTAATTTGGGATAAGTAATCTCTTTTACTTGCTTTTTTTTTTTTTAAATAAAATCAATACTTTTATTCAGCAAGGATGTGTTAAATTGATAAAAAGTGATAGTAAAGAAAATATATTATTAGAATATATATTTTTTTTTATAATTTTTAACCTTTTATTCATCAAATTTTAGACAGCAGAACTGTTTCCAACACTCATAATAAATCATAATATTAGAATGATTTCTAAATGATCATGTGATAGACTGGATGTTACATGTGACACTGAAGGCTGGAGTAATGATGCTGAAAATTAAGCTTTGCATCACAGGAATAATTTTTTTTTTAAGTATATTCAAATAGAAAACTATTATTTTAAGTTGTAATAATATTTCACAATATTACTGTTTTTTCTGTATTTTTGATCAAATGAATGCAGGCTTGATGAGCAGAAGAAACTTCTTTCAAAAACATTAAAAATAGTAATGTTTCCAAATGTGTGTGTGTATATATATATATATATATATATATATATAGAGAGAGAGAGAGAGAGAGAGAGAGAGCAACTTCTTTGAACTTCTACTTCTTTGAACTTCAACTTCTCCTGTTCTGTAGCTGACTCCTCAGAAGGAGATGGTCCTGTTCCGTAGCTGAGTCCTCACAAGGAGACGGTCCTGTTCTGTGACTGACATCTCAAGAGGAGAAAGTCCTGTTCTGTAGCTGATTCCTCAGGAGGAGAAGGTCCTGTTCTGTTGCTGACTCCTCAGGAGGAGACGGTCCTGTTCTGTAGCTGACTCCTCAGAAGGAGAAGGTCCTTTTCTGTTGCTGACTCCTCAGGAGGAGAAGGTCCTGTTCAGTAGCTGACTCCTCAGTAGGAGACGGTCCTGTTCTGTAGCTGACTCCTCAGGAGGAGACGGTCTTGTTCTGTAGCTGACTCCTCACAAGGAGACGGTCCTGTTCTGTGACTGACAGCTCAAGAAGAGAAAGTCCTGTTCTGTAGATGATTCCTTAGGAGGAGACGGTCCTGTTCTGTGACTGACAGCTCAAGAGGAGAAAGTCCTGTTCTGTAGATGATTCCTTAGGAGGAGACGGTCCTGTTCTGTGACTGACACCTCAAGAGGAGAAAGTCCTGTTCTGTAGCTGATTCCTCAGGAGGAGAAGGTCCTGTTCTGTTACTGACTCCTCAGGAGGAGACGGTCCTGTTCTGTAGCTGACTCCTCAGGAGGAGAAGGTCCTGTTCTGTAGCTGACTCCTCAGGAGGAGACGGTCCTGTTCTGTAGCTTACTCCTCAGGAGGAGACGGTCCTGTTCTGTAGCTGACTCCTCAGGAGGAAACGGTCTTGTTCTGTAGCTGACTCCTCAGGAGGAGACGGTCCTGTTCTGTATTTGACTCCTCAGGAGGAGACGGTCCGTTTCTGTAGATAAACTGCAGTGCTTTACAAATATAGGACAGGAAGAGCTAAATAAACTTATCACTGTATCTAAACCAACAACATGTTTATTAGATCCTGTACCCACTAAATTACTAAAAGAGCTGTTACCTGTAGCCGAAGAACCGCTTCTCAATATCATTAACTCGTCGTTATCTTTAGGTCACGTCCCAAAACCATTCAAGCTGGCGGTTATCAAGCCTCTTATTAAGAAACCAAAACTAGATCCTAGTGTACTGGCAAATTATAGGCCTATTTCAAATCTTCCATTTATGTCTAAAATTTTAGAAAAAGTTGTGTCTGCTCAATTGAGCACCTTCCTGCATAAAAATGATCTGTATGAAGAATTTCAGTCAGGTTTTAGGCCCCACCATAGCACAGAAACTGCACTTGTTAAAATTACAAATGACCTGCTTCTTGCGTCAGATCAAGGCTGCATCTCATTTCTAGTCTTACTTGATCTTAGTGCTACGTTCGACACCATAGATCATGACATACAAGGGCAGGCTCTAAGATGGTTTAGATCCTACCTGTCCAATCGCTTCCATTTTGTTTACTTAAATGGGGTGTCATCTCATTTATCATCAGTAAAATATGGAGTGCCACAAGGATCCGTCCTAGGTCCCCTTCTATTTTCAATATACATGTTGCCCCTTGGTAATATTATTAGAAAATACGGAATTAGCTTCCACTGTTATGCTGATGATACTCAGCTATATATCTCAACGAGACCAGATGAAACTTCCCAATTATCTAAGCTAACAGAGTGTGTTAAAAATGTAAAAGATTGGATGACAAATAATTTTCTCCAATTAAATTCGGATAAGACAGAGATATTAATTATTGGACCAAAAAACACCACACAGAATCTTGTAGATTACAATCTGCAACTAGACGGATGTACTGTTACTTCCTCTACAGTCAGAAATCTGGGTGTTATATTGGACAGCAATTTGTCTTTTGAAAATCATATTTCCAATGTTACAAAAACTGCATTCTTCCATCTTAGAAACATTGCCAAGCTACGAAACATGTTATCTGTTTCTGATGCAGAAAAGCTAGTTCATGCTTTCATGACCTCTAGACTGGACTATTGTAATGCACTTCTAGGTGGTTGTCCTGCTTCGTCAATAAACAAGCTACAGGTAGTCCAAAATGCAGCAGCTAGAGTCCTTACCAGGTCAAGAAAATATGATCATATTACCCCAATTTTACAGTCTCTGCACTGGCTACCTATTAAGTTCCGTATCAGTTACAAATTATCATTACTTACCTATAAGGCCCTAAATGGTTTAGCTCCTGCGTACCTAACTAGCCTTCTACCACGCTACAACCCATCACGCACCCTAAGGTCACAAAACGCTGGAGTTTTGGTAGTTCCTAGGATAGCAAAGTCCACTAAAGGAGGTAGAGCTTTTTCACATTTGGCTCCCAAACTCTGGAATAGCCTTCCTGATAATGTTCGGGGTTCAGACACACTCTCTCTGTTTAAATCTAGATTAAAAACGCATCTCTTTCACCAAGCATTCGAATAATGTATCTCTTAAATTGTGAGTGTAGTTGCATCTGCATTTTTATTCTTTAGCTTGGGTTAAACTAATTTTACTTTGTTGGATCAGCAGCTATGCTAATGATGTCTCTATTTTGTTTCTATGTTTTGCCACGGGATTTACATCCCGTGGTAACTAGGATTTACACAAGCTCCAGTCTGGATCCAGAACACCTGAGAAGAGATGATGCTAACCCTCGGAGGACCCCAGATGATCCTAACCTTGAATCAACAAACATAACTAACAATTATTGCTACATGTGTGACTGCATCATATAATTACTATTAATTAATAATATTGATAGTTCATCATCTAGCTGACTACGTCTTGTATTATTATTATTATTATTTTTATTTTTCTAAAATCCTGTCAAACGTGCACAAACTACTAGCTACTACTAAATATTGTAGAAACATAATTTTCTGTAAAGTTGCTTTGTAACGATTTGTATTGTAAAAAGCGCTATACAAATAAACTTGAATTGAATTGAACTGTAGCTGACTCCTCAGGAGGAGACGGTCCTGTTCTGTAGCTGACTCTTCAGGAGGAGACGGTCCTGTTCTGTAGCTGACTCCTCAGGAGGAGACGGTCCTTTTCTGTTGCTGACTCCTCAGGAGGAGAAGGTCCGTTTCTGTAGCTGACTCCTCTGGAGGAGACGGTCCTGTTCTGTAGCTGACTCCTCAGGAGGAGACGGTCCTGTTCTGTAGCTTACTCCTCAGGAGGAGACGGTCCTGTTCTGTAGCTGACTCCTCAGGAGGAGACGGTCCTGTTCTGTAGCTGACTCCTCAGGAGGAGACGGTCCTGTTCTGTTGCTGACTCCTCAAGAGGAGAAGGTCCGTTTCTGTAGCTGACTCCTCAGGAGGAGATGGTCCTGTTCTGTAGCTGACTCCTCAGGAGGAGACGGTCCTGTTCTGTAGCTGACTCCCAGGGGGAGACGGTCCTGTTCTGTAGCTTACTCCTCAGGAGGAGACGGTCCTGTTCCGTCGCTGACTCCTCAGGAGCAGACGGTCCTGTTCTGTAGCTGAATCCTCAGGAGGAGAAGATCCGTTTCTGTAGCTGACTCCTCAGGAGGAGACGGTCCTGTTCTGTAGCTGACTCCTCAGGAGGAGAAGGTCCATTTCTGTAGCTGACTCCTCAGGAGGAGACGGTCCTGTTCCGTCCCTGACTCCTCAGGAGGAGATGGTCCTGTTCCGTAGCTGACTCCTCAGGAGGAGACGGTCCTGTTCTGTAGCTGACTCCTCAGGAGGAGACGGTCCTGTTCCGTAGCTGACTCCTCAGGAGGAGAAGGTCCGTTTCTGTAGCTGACTCCTCAGGAGGAGACGGTCCTGATCTGTAGCTGACTCCTCAGGAGGAGAAGGTCCTTTTCTGTAGCTGACTCCTCAGGAGGAGACGGTCCTTTTCTGTTGCTGACTCCTCAGGAGGAGAAGGTCCTGTTCAGTAGCTGACTCCTTAGGAGGAGACAGTCCTGTTCTGTAGCTGACTCCTCACGAGGAGACGGTCCTGTTCTGTAGTTGATTCCTCAGCAGGAGACGGTCCTGTTCTGTAGTTGATTCCTCAGCAGGAGACGGTCCTGTTCTGTAGCTGACTCCTCAGGAGGAGACGGTCCTGTTCTGTAGCTGACTCCTCAGGAGGAGACGGTCCTGTTCTGTAGTTGATTCCTCAGCAGGAGACGGTCCTGTTCTGTAGCTGATTCCTCTGGAGGAGATGGTCCTGGTGCTTTCTGGACACTCTGGGATGTCCTGAAGACTTCAATGCAGTCAAACCTCTCTCCATTAAGTTCTTGACGATCCAGTA
The DNA here is from genome assembly GCF_963082965.1 of Carassius carassius. NCBI lineage: Eukaryota > Metazoa > Chordata > Actinopteri > Cypriniformes > Cyprinidae > Carassius > Carassius carassius. The sequence goes on from NC_081791.1 coordinate 6,194,667, forward strand.
AATGGTTCAGCTCAAACGACGCAGAGTTCGATAGAATTAATAACGTGCTGAAGAGCTGACACACCATTTAATGTATTATATTATTAATTATTTTTTTCCCTTTTTTCCTTGCAGAAATACTTGTTGTCACATCACTAATGAACACCAGCAATAACAACAACTGAATTAACCAATCAGTTAATAATCTGTTTATTCACAACACATTTGTGTAAATATATGAATATATAAAACAGATATGTTTAATGTTTCAGTGTATTTAAATATAGCTATATATCTGTGATTGATTGGATGTCCTGATAAGGTCTAATTGGGTTTTTGAACTAATATGGTAAAACATGTTTTTTTATCTGGCAATATGTCATTTATCTGGAAACAGCTGCTACAAACCAATGGGTTTTCTTGTTGACCGTGTGTCATTTTAGTTAAATATTTAATGGAATGTTGAATATGTTAGATTTTTGTTATGGACAATGTATTGTTTAGATTTTACTGCCCCTGTAACAGAAATCTAATTTTAATGCAATAATAATCATAAAAAATAATATGTTTGATTAGCATCCAATCTTAGTTTTAGATTCCCTGTTCTGTTAACATGGTGGATTGTTCACGAGAAACTCTTGTGTGGGTTAAAAGGACAAAACCTGTGGGTCATACATCTAAACAATTATAATGTGTTATTATTCTGATGATAATCTATCTCTCTATTGGCTATTTTAAGATAGCAGATGTATTTTAAGTGTCTTAGGATCATCTGTGTACAGAAGCATAGTTATCAGCAAATATATTTCAATAAAATATTAATTAATAAAGAAATAAAAAGGATGATTTTCTCATTTCTAATTAAGATGCAGGATTATATTGAATATGATATTTTATGTGAGGGTCCATGCTCAACTGTAAAAAACATTTGTGTGGAGAGCACGACCTCAAAGTATTTATTGGTATAAACCTTACAGATAACCATAAGTTTAAATAAATATATCACAGCTAAGTCCCAAAGTGGACAAAGGCAATGAAAAAGAAAATAAAAATACCTCAGTTATCTCAATTAGACATTAGGTGGCTCCCTTTAACTGAATTCAGCCTTTAGCAAAGCATTGCTCCACAATGTAACTGTCAAAATTGACCCAGTTTAGTTGTTGCAATACTATTATGTTCTCCTTCTGGTTCAACACATATATATATATATTTTTTTTTTTTTTTTTGTAATGTAAATTTTTATTTAAGTTAATTTCACCTGTATCACAATCTCATGCACTTCTATGGCTTTAGGGCTGGGAGAAAATTCTTGATTTCAGATTGTTGAAGAAAAATCATGCAACATGATTTTTTTAAGAAACGCATGTTGCATTATACTTAGGTGATTATAAGAAAAGATGAAGATTCATATTATTAGTACTTAGTACTAGTATCGCTTGTGAAGTTTTCATTCACAGACTTTAAACCTTTCATATGTGTAAAAATACTATTTCAGATCGTTAACAGTGCCACGTATACATCAGAAAATACAATGTATTGTTTAAAAATAGTGCTGGATAAATGAACCATTTATTTGATCTAGCTACAAAAACATTGTTGATTAAATAATTGTATGACCTGGTTACAGAAAATGATTTGTTAAGATAAATATACAACTTTCTTTTAAAACTACGTGTTACAGTATTACATGTTTCTATGGTCAATCAATGTATATTCTCTTCACATGTATTCTTAATTTTAAGTGACCTTGTCAATGTTTTTTCAATCAACAGAAGTCACTGGAAAAGGATTAGTTTATCAGTCAAGAATTCTTAACTATATTTGTTAGATTTTCTGCTATGACAAATAGGCTGATTTTGTTGCCTTTTTAGTAGTAATCATGGGATATAAGAAAGAGAAGATGCTAGTTAAGAGAACACCACTCTGGTTTGTTTTGTATCTACAGTCCTGTACAGTGCACCTTGCAGGAAGGCTGTTTACTCGGAGGCATCAGTAGTGATACACACAGGCTGGGAATAGGTGCTCTGAATGTTGTGGTTTTTGGCAGATACGATGATGCAGTAAAGTGTTGCCGGTTCAAGGTCAGTAACTGTAGCAATCTCAGTCCTGTATACGAACACAACCTCCTTCAGACGTTCTTCGTTGTCCTCGTATACAATCAGAGTGTAGGACTCTGCCCCCATCACCCGAAACCACTCCACCTGTAGTGACTGTCCCATCACAGCAACCCTCACCTCAGGGACGGCCAGCTCTTCTGCAGAGGCAACAGAATTTGATTAAAAACAACTTCTATCTGCTGTCTATCTTAGGCCACACTAGACGATTTTCAAATCTTAAAGGAAACCTTCACTTTTAAAAAAAAAATAGGCTCATTTTCCAACTCCCTTGGAGTTAAAGAGATGAGTTTTACCATTTTCGAATCCATTCAGCCAATTTTTGAGTCTGGGGGTAGCACTTAGCTTAGCTTAGGATAGATCATTGAATCTGATTAGACCGTTAGCATCACGCTCAAAAATAAACAAAGAGTTTCTATATTTTTCCTATTTAAAACTTGACTCTTCTGTGGTTACATTGTGTTTTCTTTCTTTCTTTCTTTCTTTCTTTCTTTCTTTGCCCCCCCCCCCCCCCATCTTAAACTTTTTTAAATATCTTTAAATTCTCTGAATTGTTGTGTAAGAAAGCTGTGAATGAGTCTGTAGTTCATCTCACCAGGGGTCAGTAATGCATAAATCCTTGCATATTCCATATTTCTCTTCCGATGGTTTAAGGTTTGACCTGTAAAACAATGCGTCAAAATGTTTTGTTTTACACATACTTGCCAAATATGCACATACTAACTTAGGGTTTAAATAACAGCTGATCCCTATTTTCAAGAAAAATCCCTATTCCCCTCATATTGATATAGACATTTACTCTCAGTTCATAATAAAAAAAAAAAGAAATAAGTAAACTTCTAAATAAATAGTCAGTACAACTTCAAGCTACTTTATGCAAAACTATGATAAGTATTTCTGGCAAGAAATGTAATTACGGAGTGAGAACATAAAATAAATAAATAAATCAATCAATGTTCAAATTGCATTTACATCTGAATTCAGTGCAGAAAAGAAGATCTCACATTTCATCTGGGCTATAAGACTCTCTCCTGCACTGTTCCAGGCTGAGGCCTGCAGGCAGAGACCTCACAGCTGAGGTTTGAGGTGAGACAGACAGGCACCCTGCCGTCAGAGCTCAGCTGGTAAACCCTGTATCCTGTGGTAAGAGCTGAAGACCTCCAGGCCACTGTGGAAGAGGAACTGTCACATCAGATGGGTCCTCACCCTCATGGTGACAGGAGGACATGGGACTACAGGAGAGATCAGCAGAGGGTTAATTAGTGATAGTGTTATTGTTGTCAACTATTTATTGAGAACAATTTTCATTAATAAAAAGCTCTAAGAAAACAGTAACTTGATATAATAGCAAAATAGTTTATTTTTATATTATCCACCTCTTTACTCATCCACCAGTTTTCAAATTTTAGCTTTATAATCTTCAGATAAACAGATCCTGTTACATTCTCAGACATATCTGGTTGTATACCTGCTCCTCTCGGGATTGGCACAGTGAGGGAGATGTTGCAGGTTCCATCTGAAGCCAGCACACTGAAATTGTGCAGTGTCCCACAAGTCAGTTTGTGAATGCTACAGGATGTGCTCGTGGTGTCGCAGTGAAGTGTGTGCCCATCTATAGTTTGAGCCGTTGTGAAGTACTGCACAGAACCTTGGCCCTCCACCCAGGAGTGTAGCAGTTCTGGTGTCACACTGCACTTTCACAGTCATGTTCTGTAACTCACAGGGCACTATGTAAAGCAGATGAAATATAGTATGGCATGAATTTCACGCCAAATTAATGCTTTTTAATGTGTCTTCAAGCCAACATGTGGTCTCTCCACTATAGAAGGTGACCTGCTGACTGGCCATGCTGGTGCAGTTTCCAGCAGAAGCGGTTATGCTAACGTTATAAATCTGTCCGCAGTGCAGGTGAAGCAGGGTGCAGTTGTTTGTGGTGCCTCTGCAGGTGCGGACATCTCCATCTCTACTGCTGGCTGTGAGTGAGTATGACTCTGCAACCAGAGAGGGTGGCCATTACAATCCGTTACAGTTACTAAGAAAAATGAGTAATTAAATTACAGTTACTTATAAAAATTATTACGATTACAAAGGTGATTACATTTGAATATTTTACACACATCCACATACAGATTTAATTGATTTCTTTCCCAAATTGCACTGACTATTCTGAGACATACCACCCTATATTTTCCATTATGAGGAAAACACAGTCTGGTTCGTAGAATCCAGTACAGTGGCCGAGAGAGCTCAACGCGCTGCTATTTAAGAAAACACATGCAAATTGAAAAAAAACAGCAAATAAAAAAAAAAACATCTTCATCAATTTGACATCACAAGTGTTGCAAATCATCACAACACATGCATATAATGAAACGCGCTGCAAATCCTCACAGCACATACATAAAACGCAACGCGCTGCAAAATCCATCACAACACATGCATATAAAGAAACGTGCTGCAAATCCTGCTGCAAATAGCAATGACCACAATGGAAATGTTTCAAGGAGACCCCAAAAAATGTCAGACCCGACTTGGATTTGCTTATCGTGCAGTGGCTACAGTGGAGTTGTTGGTGAACTGAAAGGTGAGGGTTTTTTTTTTAAACACCCTGATTGCGTGATTCCTTTATCTTTTGGATATTATTAGCCTACATAAGCTGAATAATTACATGATTAAATGTAAAATGTTCCTTAATATGGTTAACTTTAATATCCTCAGCTAAATATAATTTCAAGGTTAATGAAAATAAATTTGCAATGCTTCATTAATTCTTAATGTGCATGTGTTGTGATGATTTGCAGCGCGTTTCGTTATATGCATGTGTTGTGATGATTTGCAGCGCGTTTCGTTATATGCATGTGTTGTGATGATTTGCAACACTTGTGTTGTCAAACTAATGCAGATGTTTTCTTCATTTGCTGGTGTTTTTTCAGTTTGCATGTGTTTTCTTAAGCCCCTTTCACACTGCACGTCGGACCCGGCAAATTGCCGGAGGGGAGCCTTCTGTGTGAAAGCAAACACGTCCCGGGATTGATTCAGGAATTGAACCCGGGTCAGGGACCTAGTAACATTGCCGGGTTCAATCCCGGGACGAGCGCTGTGTGAACAAAAGCCAGATCTAATGCCGTGTCGTAGTGATGACGCAAATTATTATGTGACTATTTTACTGGCTGTTTTGAAGGAAGATCAATGTTCGTGACAAAATAATATGTGCAAACTGTAATGAAGCAGAGATCAGTTAGTTCCTCACTTTCTGCGCTGATGCCGAGATCTTTCGCTTGCTTCAGTGAAAGTATAACGTGCCTAACGTTTTCGACTTGTACATTACACGTCACGCCCTGATGTCACGTGTCGTTACGGGATCTTTACGGGTTGTGTTTGAAAGCAGGCACATATCCCGGGTATCACTGGCATTGTGTAAATGCAAAATCTAGCGACCCGGGAACAATTCCCGGAACACTTTACCCATGTATTTGCCGGAATCGCAGTGTGAATGTTACAGCGTGTTGAACTCTCTCGGCCACCGTCATCCAGTCATAAAAACAGAATTCCTATAGCCTAATGCGGACGGAATGTGCCACAGTTTGGACGAATAAATCAAAAGTAGGCCAGTACACTTGAATCAAAACGCGATATGGACTAGTGTCTATGAATATTAAGTGCAAAAAGGCAATATAAGAATCCTGCACGTTCTGTGTGTCTGTGGAAATCAGGCGCTGACTGGTCATCGGGAAAACCGGGACAATTCCCAGTGGCCTGGCAGCCAATTTGTACCGCTATTTTAATATTATTATTGTATAATTGCATGGCGAATGTACTAAAGCGATTATTTCCGAATCCGCCATTCGATAATTAAATCTCTAATAAATCATGAATCGGTTAGTCGTAACTGCAAAGCCACACGGTGTGGATCAGACTCAGAGTCATCAATGCAAGAGAGAGAATGGAGTGGACCGTGGAAGCTCACAGCTGGAGCAGAGAAGCAAAACGACTATTCAGGGTTTCAAGTGCAGGCCAGTTTCATCTGTAAATATGCTATTGTAGTTTTGTCTTTGTTTACTAAGTTAAGCAGCAACAGCACATATTGCTCATCAGTAATCACTCAACATACTGTATAAAGGAGATCATTATTATCTATTGTAATGTTACAATAGTAATTTAGCAGTATAATAGCAGTATAATAGCAAATAATCATATTTAATAATAGGTTTAAGGGGAGCTAAGGCAGACAAAAACACAACCCTTATGAAAATGAACATGATTTTACTATGAATCCAAAGACAATGGTTACTATTATTGTTAAACTATGGTAACCACAAATTAAACATTAATTTACAAATCAATTTATTTAAAAATAAATACAATTGGTAATCCTTTTTTCCAAAATAAAAAATAATAACCTTGGTTACTGTACTTCTACTATAATAAAAGCATGGTTAATTTTTATAAGGTAAAACCATGACTCATGTTCAGTATTAGGATTTTTCTGTAAAGATATTGTAGTGATGCACTAATTTTGACATTTAGGCAATCTAGAAATTATAGTTTTGTTAAATCTTGAGCATCAAAATCACGAGAGAGATAGATATCAGGGCATGTCCCCAACCTAGAGATTTAAACCTTTTTTATGTCAGGTCCATACAAAAAATTGTGTTGTCGATTAATTTGTTTGTAGGAGTTTGAGATTTCCCGGTCTGAAATTATTTCCTAGCCCGCCCCTCATGGAAATTAATGGCACGGTTTCGTTTACCATAGGTAATATAGGTTTCGTTATACATAGGCCTACTGATGCTAACAGTGTCTTCAACCTCTGCTGCCTCAATAGATTAATACATGAACACATCAATCTCTAGAACTGCTCTGAGTCACTTCATGAGCATTTTACTTATTTTGAGAAAACTATCATCATATATACAAAGAGACAGCAGTTTCTAAATGACACTGTAAGGGAAACAGGTCAATTTAGCTCAAAGGGAATCATTTAAGATTTTAAAGGGAATTTGAACAGAATCACTGTTTCACGGCTGATCACTGAGATGCCCTGCGATTCACTGAACGAACCGTTTAACATCAAATCTGCGCTGGATATTAATATCTGAACTATAGTGAAAACACTCTTAATTAGCACAGTAACAAGATCGGCAGTTTAAGACATTAACTTGTAAGCACAAAACACAAGTTACTTCTCTTTTCAATATGAATAAGACTTTATTAAATAAATCTAAGACATATAAACTAATCTAACACATAAACGCACACACTCACACATTCACACAAGTTGCAGGAAGATCGAAAGTTAGGGAAAGATGAGTTTAAGAGAATTAAAATGTGAAATCCCAAGTTTACAGCAATACATTAAATTGCATAGACATTAACAACCATCAATCACTTAATTAACCCTCGCATTGAGTTCCTCAATGAGGTTAAAATTATATTAGATACACCAGTAAAGGTCACAGTCTGGAGGTACATTGCCTGTGTTAAGTTGTCATTGAAAGGGGGTTTCCCGATGTCGATGATTGGCTGGAAGTTCAGTAGTCGTTGAAGTGATGTCTTGGGAAGCCCGTGGTTGGGCGTTGGCTGAAGATGCAGAGTTGTGTGGCTGGTTGAAGTTGAACGGGCACTCGAGGTCAGACACGGCGTTACAAAACTTAACTCAGAACACGAAACTCTCAAACGGAAAAGAAGTAAAGTTTGACGAGACTAGGTGGTGTTTCTTCTAATCATGGCTAAGTAGCAGCAGGCGTGCAGGCCGAAGCACGCTGGAACCGCGCTCAAAGAACAGTGATGACTAACAGCATGGCTAGAAGCAAAAGCTAAGAAGCAAAGCTACAAGCTAAAAGCATACTAAAAGCATACTAAAAGCTGGCATGACTGATAGCAAAAGCAAAAAGCAAGATTTTATGGTGTCCTGAGTATTTAAACTGGCCTGTTGGCCACACCTCAAATGTTGTCTTGACCAATCAGATATTGTCTTGGCTCGGGGGTATCATAAATCATATGTTATCTTATCAAGCATGTGGACCGAATTTTCCCGCTCTTGCAGGATATAATTTTGGACATGATTCCTATAACAAGAATATGATACATTTGACAAATAACTGATGGTCAGGTCTGTTTCAAGCTAACAGATTCAAACACATACACACTAAACATGAATATGTATCCTTAAGCTATCCAATAGTTATTAAAAGACATAAACAATAACCCAGCTAACACAGTTACGTCGTGATAACGTAACTGGACTAGACCATATTCGTCGAAGCGACGTACCAAATAACGTTCCAGCGACATAACTTTGTGATTCCCATATCTGTCGTGGCGAAGTTATAGTGGAACGTCGCTGGGACGTGATGAGTACGTCCTAACGACCAAACTGGCACGTTATGAGGACGTGACATTACCGGATCATATTGGTCACAACAACGAATAAATCAATCAACGTATTTTCACCTCACCATTACCTTGAAATACATAAAGAACTAATAAACTCAATCCATCTCTGGTGTAAAAAAATAAATCTAATTGTAATCTAATTATAGGGGATTCATAGTAAATACATTCATTACATAAATGAAATGCAAACCAATACAAAAACAATCAATTCTATAAAATACACAAAAACACACTGCATTCATTCACAAATCAACATTTATTCTGCACTACTTTCTACAAATACTAAGCCAAAACATTTTGAACATTGCACCAGTTCTTTAAGCATGCAAAGTGTTACTAAGTCACGAGCACAGAAAACTAAACACATCAATTCAAAGATTACACAATATAAACAATGGAAAATGTTTGTCTTAAGGATGGGGATAGTTAATGAAGTTATCAGTGAAAATTATAAATAATTATCAGTGCACTTATTGATACAACTCTACATAATTTGGTGCAGCAAATAAATACATGATAAGTAGATATGAAAAAATTCAGCAGATACTGAACTTTTTTTCCGAAACAAAGTAAAACTGTTTCTTAAGCGTCATATATGAGGCTCCTGGTATAAATGTCTGGTGGTGATCTGCTTTAATTATACGCCATGCAGGAAAAAATTTAGGCTAATTCCTGTACTATTTCATTCCCTCGATTTGCTAAATCGTGTACAATATTTATAAATCAAGAGAACAAATTAGTAAATTGTGCATACGATTTAGCAAATCAATGAAATGTAAAAGTAATCATGCACATTTCAGTACATCGAGGGAAAGAATTAGTAAATCATGGACAGGACCCCTTTTTTTTTGCATGTCATGAGCGGGGCTCTGTGCTCACTATCAGAAGATAAACCTAAACAATAAAGCAATTACCAAAGAACCATAATTCTTGAGCTTCTCAGAAAAAAAAAAAAAAAAAAACATTCATAAAAAGGTAAAGAAATGAAAAATGAACAATATAGAGATTTCTAGCATCTCTCCTGTATTATTTGTCCCACCCGAAAAAAACAAACAGTTTTTAAGAAAATGAGCGTATTGACTTTCTCAGAAGAATCTGTGATCTCTGATTACTGACTGTGGAGAAGACTCTTTCAGACAGTGCTGAGGAGGCAGAGTTAGGTGCTGGACAGCCGACAGAGAAGAGGAAGAGTGTGTTTCTTACACCAGCAGCAGAAGACAGGCTCTTCTGATGGAAGGACAGGAGGCTTGATGCAGTGTTTTGATGTATAACAAGGCTTCTTCTCAGCACCTGATGTTCTTCAGAAAAGAGTTCCTCTAGTGTAGAGTCAGACACTCAGATTTCTTGCAAACTGGAATCTTTTAATAACATTTAGCATATTACTGTAGTCATTGTTTTTATTATAACACATGGCAAGTTTATGAGAAAATTGTTAAATGTGTTCTTCCTCCTCTTCTTCATCCTGGGCCTGCACTGTCAACATCCTTCTCTGGCAGCTGAAAGGGAGGATCATCTTGTTAATGTTGCTCATGTATGTTCACAACCAGTCAAAATCTGGAATCTTTTCTTTATGGTTTTCAAGAGAAGTCTCTTCTGCTCACCAAGGCTAAATTAATTTGATCAAAAAAAAAAAAGTAATATTGTAAAAAAATATAATTAAAATAGATATTTATTGAAATAATTATGAGGCAAAGCTGATTTTTTCAGTAACTTTACTCCAGTCTTCAGTGTCACATGATCTTTTTCATATACTGATTTGCTACTCGGGAAACATTGCTGATAATCATCAATCAGTGCATTTACATGCACCTAATCGCATTATTGCCGCTATGATCAAAGTGTGTATCTGCTCATGACATATATGAATGATGTGAATCACACCTGCAGTTAGCTTATTACGGTCGTTAGTTCCACTGAACTCTATTGGTAATGAAGGAACTTGTGACCACAGTTGGTTTTGGGAAACGCTACACATAATAGAAATGATGGAGAAGAAAACTTTGCATTTCTGGAGAGCTTCATGATCATTTTATAAATACAAAGTTCAAAATATTGCAAAACAATCTTTTAATTAAAAATCTTAAAATTACAAAAGTCTTTTCTACCACTGGTATTCAATTTGCATCCTTGCTATTATATCCCCTACTAAAAAAAAATTAACTGTAGTGTAGACAAAAATATTGGGCAGCACAACTGTTTTCAACACTGATAATAATCAGAAAAAATTTATTGAGCAGTAAATCATCATATTTGAATGATTTTTGAAGATCATGTGACCCTGAAGACTGGAGTAATTAATGCTGAAAATAGCTGTGCATTATAGAAATAATAAACTATACTTTTAAAATATATTTAAAACATTTGACCAGCTGTGTACATTGCTACATTTAAATGAAAACACAACTTGAAATAAACAATGCACACATTCTCAAAGAACTTACATTCTGGTGATTACTTCCTTCCCTCACTGCTGTCTTCTTCAGTCGTTCCCAGACCTCCTTGTTTTTAATCTTTCCCTCAAATCTACAGAAACAAACAAATAATTTTATAGACAATTTGGATAAGTCACGAATTGCAATAGTTATATAATCACAATACTCAATTATATATATTATTATAAATATATATTGAATTGGCACACAAGTATTGAGTATTGAATCGGCAGATTAGTGTATCATCCCAACATAGTTACTACAGTCAAAACAATGAAATCTCTTCAAGAGCACACAATAACTGAGATTTAAAACTGTTAAAAAAAGGCTCAAAATATTGCACACATATAATACACAACATCAATATCTCTTCCCTTGGTGTTTTGAACATTTCTATGAGTAATGCTACACGCTGTGACTCTGTGTTGCGTCAAGCGCATCAATCTGCGCACTGGTTGTGTTTACGCGCTGCACGCTGTATAGGAGCCATACCCTTTAGTATCATAATACATTATCACAATGAAAGATTATTAAGTCTTTCTTGTTCTGTCCCATCTACCACATGTTGCTGCCTTCATTACTGAGCTATACATCTAAAAGAAATGTATTTTACACACACACACACACACACACACACACACACATATACATATATATATATATATATATATATATACTTTTGCACATCCTGTCATACCGGTGACTGCATGTTCCTGCAATAGATGCAGCATTTTGCAGCATTAAGGTTAACGATTAATTGATTAATTGATCGTTAATTTAAACGATGATCGATCATGGGAATGATCCAAAATTTACTTCCCTACACAGAAGTATAGAAAATCTACATTGATTTTTAAAAAATGCAAAAAACGACACTGATATCGGATTGGAATTGGCAGATACTGTCTCTTCTCATAGTGACAGCCAATCACATTAGTTTTCTGGTATTGCATGCACTCGATTGGCTTGCGTCTGTGCTAGGGTATTTGCATAAGACGTTCTGAATGGAGGACTGCTGCATTTCCCCATTTCCTTCTCCTCCGGATACCTTCACGGAGGCAGCAGGCTCCGGCCCCCTGGCGAACGGCGCCGACTCCTCCGCTCCCTCACGGAGGGCAGCCGTCCCTCCACATCGCGGGCGGCCGGCAGCGAGCTCGCCTGTCCCCGGCAACTCGCTCCAGTCCACCGCCTCGAGCGTCCATGGCGGCACACTCCTCGCCTGCTCGATGGCACCGTGGATTCACCACAGCGGCGAGGGATCTTCAGCAGCGCGTCCCTCCTTCTCCCGGGCTTCGGCACCACTGTAATGAATTAAACTTTAATAATCATCGGGAAGAAGGAGGCGGGAACAAAATGTGATGCGCACAAAATAAAACCAAAACCTAAAATAAAGCCCAGGCCTGGTCCTCTCTCGTCCTTCACTGTCGTCGCTCCAGTTTTATATCCTTCCATCTCCTCCGTGGGCCTCGAGACCGGTGGGTCGAACAGGTGTAGTTCATCCCCAATCACTCCACCGGCCTCGCTCCCACGTCCCTCGGCCCCGCCCCGCTCCTCACAGTGAAAAACACCATTAACACCAATAATGAGCAGATGACAATTTACAGGCCTGCCACTTGAGGGAGAAAGGGGGTAATTATTAATCCCACATATACACTGAACATGATTTCGGCAGCCTCGGTCTAATTAATGTTAAACTTTATACAGCGGTTTATATTCAAGTTCACTGCATGGCTAGCATGAGCATCATCAAGAGCGAGCAGCAGACATTCAAACAAACGAATTAACATTACTACGGTTAAAATTGTAAGAATTAGAAAGAGAATACTGTATAGTTTATCGTGTTAAATTTCAAATAATTTAAAACAGGTAACGTTATATTAGATTTTAAAAGTTAACGTTACCTTAGACCACCTCTGAGACAGCGTTTGAGCTAATTAACAAAACAGAGTATTTATTTTTTAAATTGAATAAGAAAACCTACAAAAATACAAAACACTACTCCTCTTCAATGGCATCTAACGCTATATCAGTTAAAATCTATTAATAAAAGTAGATTTATAGCGCTTACCTTCTCCGTGTCCGTCCGCTGAAAGTTGACTGTTACAAAATGACGGGCACGCGCACGTCGCGCACTTCACTCAGAAAGTGACTAGCGCTGCTAGTTTAAGGTTTAAATGTTATCTGTCCCTTATGGTGCGTTCAAGTCCTCCTGGGAAGTTCGTACGCACGAGGTGGGAAGTCGTGCTTATGACGGCATGTGCGTTCAAGTCACTTTCGTCGGAGCAAGATGGCGGGTACTTTCTCTTAATTAAAAACACAAAAATACAGCAATGTTCTTAAACTCTTGTTCTAGAAAATTAAGAACAAAGAAATGTGCATTAGGTATACTTCGTTTTTTAATGTTTTAAATTATTTCATGATGCCGCTGCCAACTTTATTGTTACAAGTTGCATTGCTATATTATAATGCCATCATATTATGCGTCGTCGATTAACTTACTGCGCTGTAAATAGAAAAGCCTGACAATATCACAGCTAAATACCTTTAATTTTTAATATTCATGCCATATTTTAACATGCTTGATGAATTTTTAGTCTATTTGCCAAATAATAGGCTTTTCAAATGGTATATTAATAATAATAATACATATAGTGCAATAATATTTAAAGTTATCTAAAGACCAGCTGACCACGTCACTACAACGTCCCCAATGGAACTTACTAGCAACGTCTTTTAAGGACGTGCCCACGACGTTTCTGGGAAGTTAGCAGATTCCAAAAAATGGAACTTTACCACGACGTCCTCACAACGTCGCCATAAAGTAATGTCGCGATGACCAAATGATGACGATCTGGCGACGTCCTCACAACATTCTGTGTTTGCTGGGAAGTGATTATAACATGATAGTCAAATGTGTGGGTTACATATAAATGAATATGGCGTGAAGTGATGGACTTTTTGAGTTTATTTTGGTCCATATATATGTAGAAAAGACAGTTTCTGTGTCATTATCTGACAAAGATTTCTGTGGAGATCATATGTTCAAAGGCCCCCCTTAGGAATTTCAATCTGGTTGCGCTAGGTGGGGGAAGTGTTTAAGGATATTGTGTATAACTCTCATGAGTTTACATGTGATGTCCGGCGTTGCATCTCAATTACTTGCCCCAAATTTGACAATCTCTTCTCCGAATTGAAATTGTCAATAATTGTTCTAGTGGTGTTAATGTTGAAAGCTGTTCTGTGAAAGAGTTGGTTGGTTGGTTGGTTATCTTGCTTGGGACTTGTGGCACAGAATGTTTTATGACTTCCTGTTGCCTTTCTGAGGAATTCGGCTCATGTTTCAACCACAGTCCTGATCGACTCTTTTATTTGTCTGATTCGGGTCAGATCTGCTACACCATCAATGCTTCTGGAGTTTAGTACACAGATACGGTTATCTAATAAGCATGTTTCCTATTCTGAGTTGATGTATATGCTTTTATTTATTATTATTCTTTAATTAACTATTCTTCCCCAAACCATTGTAAGATGCAGTGTTTCATGTAGTTATGCAAGGATTTGGTTTCAGTATCAGAACAATTTCTTATGATTTTAATTCTGCATTGAACTTCAGATCAATCTCAAAGTAAAAGGCAATACTAAAGTCTGATTTTGAGGTGGATGTGTTCAAATTTGATCATCTTAATTCAAGTGATGAAGGATTGTCTAAGTCTGACAGTGTTGAGCACTACTGTAAGGTTAACCCTGCATGGTGTAATTGTTTGAAAATGATTAACATTTGAAAATAAACATTCATTAGAAATTTAGAAAAAGTAATCAAAAGTAATCAGTTACATTACTTTAATAAAGTAATTGAAAAAGTTCTAATGAGGTAAAGTGATGAGTAGTCTGTAAAACCTCAACAAACTGTAAAAAAGTGAGGTAATGTGTAATAATATGTAGCCGGCAGCCATATCACCCTGGAGCCAAGACCGGTTTCCCACTGAAGCTAAGCAGGGCTGAGCTGGAGTACCTGGATGGGAGACCTCCTGAGAAAACTAAGTTGCTGCTGGAAGAGGTGTTAGTGAGGCCAGCAGGGGGTGCTCACCCTGTGGTCTGTGTGGGTCCTAGCGCCCCAGTGTAGTGATGGGGACACTATACTGTCAACAAGCACCGTCCTTCGGATGAGACGTTAAATCGAGGTCCTGACTCTCTGTGGTCAGTAAAAATCCCAGGATGTCTTTCGAAAAGAGTAGAGGTGTGACCTTGGCATCCTGGCTAAATTCGCCCATTGGACTCTCACCATCATGGCCTCCTAACAATCCCTATATCTGCTGATTGGCTTCATCACTCTGTCTCCTCTCCAGCTGGTGTGTGGTGGGCGTTCTGGCGCACTATGGCTGCCGTCGCATCATCCAGGTGGATGCTGCACACTGGTGGTGGATGAGGAGATACCCCCTGACTATGTAAAGCGCTTTGAGTGCCTAGAAAAGCGCTATATAAATGTAATGAATTATTATTATTAATGTAAGTCTTTTAAAGTAATGTGCAATGTATTCTTGGTAAATTGATTTCATAAAATTGGTTTAAAAAAAGTGACGTTCAGGAACCAGTACCGAAGTCAAGGTGTCGGGTATTGATATCAAAAAATGATACCCAGCCCTATTTCTGGCAAACTCCATGTGCCTGTGCTACTTTTAACAACAATACAGTACAAATGGATTCTGAACTGAACTTTCACTTTGTGTGGACTAGGGCTGGACTAAGATGCTTTCTCCATTAGATTGCTTCAAAGCAAGCAGTTATACAATATTAAGCATGGAAAAAAACGGTGTTAGTGTCACTTTTAGTTAGAATTACAACTAGATTTTCTGCTGTAAAGCAGCTCTACATGTACAGTACACCAATGAAACAACATTTTAACTGATTAACAAAGCTGAATAATCAATCAAAGCTTACTGAATAATCTGTGAAATAGTTTAGTATTACTGTACGTCCTGTGGACCCACCATCTGCAGGAGGAATCGTAAGGGGCTGGTGCATTGTGGAATCGGGCAGTGGTCGAAAGGCAGGGGCCCTGACGACCCGATCTCTGGACATGGAAACTGGCCTTAGGGACGTGGAATGTCACCTCGCTGGCGGAGAGGTACCGACTGGAGATAATCGGGCTCACCTCCACGCACAGCTTGGGTCTGGGATAGGTCTCTCACTGTCATTTGTGCTTACGGGCCGAATGGCAGTGTAGAGTACCCGGCCTTCTTGCCAACGTGAGTGTTTTAGGAACAACGGAGTCCCCGGTTGGAGCATTTTTCAGCACCCTTCCCAGATACTCCGTTGTTCTACTGGGGGACTTCAACACTCACGTGGGCAGCAACAGTAACACCTGGAGGGGTGTGACTGGAAGGAATGCCCCCCCCCCTGATCTGAACCCTAGTGGTGTTCTGTTATTGGACTTTTGTGCAAGTCACAGTTTGTCCATAACGAACCCCATGTTTAAGCAAAGGGGTGTCCATCAGTGCACGTGGCACCAGGACAAGGCCGGGGGTTGATGATCGACTTTGTGGTCGTTTCGTCTGACCTTTGGCCATACAGTATGTCTTGGACACTTGGGTAAAGAGAGGGGCGGAGCTGTCAACTGATCACCACCTGGTGGTGAGTTAGATCCGATAGCGGGGGAGGAAGCTGGACAGACTCGGTGGAGCCAAACGTATTGTGAGGGTCTGTTGGGAACGTTTGGCTGAGCCCCCTGTCAGAGATTTTCAACTCCCACCTCTGGCAGAGCTTCGACCAGATTCTGAGGGAGTCTGAAGACATTGAGTCCGAGTGGACCATGTTTTCCGCCTCCATTGTCAATGCAGCCATTTGGAGCTGTGGCCGTAAGGTCTCTGGTGCCTGTCGAGGTGGCAATCCCTGAACCTGGTGGTGGACACCGGAAGTAAGGGATGCTGTCAAGCTGAAGAAGGAGTCCCACAAGCCTGGCTGGCTTGTGGGACTCCTGAGGCAGGTGACGGGTAGCGGCAGGCCAAGCCGGCTGCAGCCCAGGTGGTTGTGGAGGCAAAAACTTGGGTCTGGGAGGAGTTTGGTGAGGCCATGGATCTTGGCACCTTGGGATATTGTTGGACGGTTTAACTCAAATGTGCATTTTAACATTCTGAGTGTGTCACTCACCAATATGAACTTGTCTGAACAAACTGTCTTTGCTGCTGCATGTGTGGTCTATAGCCAGCACAGACACATTATAAGTGTCCCCACAGAGCAGATGCCCTAGGTTACAGTGTGGCACACTGCTATTGCAGTAGACCATATGGGTGCCGCTTACAGTGATACCCTCAGCCTGGTAGGACAATGCCCCACTGGCCCTTTGCCACGTCACAGCCACAGAGTTGGACAAGCAAACAAGAGAAGCCTGCACACTGGTAGGTGCACACGGAACTGAGGAAATGGTAGAATATGAGGCGTTAATGTCCATGGGCATAGTGAAGATCATTCAAAGTTAGTTTGGACTTGTCAACAAAGATGGATATCGAATATCAGCTGATTACATCAGAATTACATCGGAATTTTGCATTCCATGATGCTGAAGTGGTGTAATATGGAAAATTTCCTTACTGAGCAATGACTCCATGTGGCTCACACGGAACTGGGATGAAAAATGAATGTTTAGGCAAAATTGAGTTCAATGGGTATTCAAGTAAAAATCTGTGAATTATGTGCATATAGTCATCCTACCTGTATCCAGCTGCACGCTATGACTCTGTGTGCTTGTACACATGTGGTCGGAGGCAGTCACGCTGACGCTGTACGTGAGTCCACACAGTAGATTACTAAACTCACATGTAGTGCTACTGCTGTTGCATGAAGACACAAAGCTCCCGCTGCCTTGGGCCACAGCACTATAAGAGAGCTCCTTTGCTAGGCTGCCAGGACACATCAACCACACCAGATCCACAACGTGTGTGAAAATGTGAAAATCCTCAGGTTTGCTTGAATGTGGTTGGGAACACATGTCACTGGAGATAAAATGGGAATTTATATTTGCTTCATTGTAAATTTGTGATGGGAGATGCTAGCACTCACTATCATATGGATAAAGTTCAACTGCAATGTATAGTGTTTTATTAGGGGTCACCAACCTGAATGCAGTGTTGTGGTCTCACTCCTTGACACATTACACTGGTGGCCAATGGCAAGCACACTGATGTTGTAAATGGAATCGCATACAAGGTTAGGCATAACACAGGAATTATTTGTGATGTCACTTCTGTCATCTGGCCGCCTGTGCTAATGGCATGCACCTCATAGGATTCTGGGCAGTTTGAAGAACAGAGCAAATTCGACTCCACGTTCTCAGGTGGACAGGGCACTGTTCATATGAGAAAGAATGGAAAAAGTCGGAGAGAGATAAGATTTGTGGTGAAAAATCTGAAAAAAAAATTGTATTAGCATATACGGTTTTGAAAAGGTAAAGGAAGGAGTCATTCTTAGGAAACTTTTTTTTAACCCCTGAATGTTTTGCAAATTATTTTAACACATTTAGCGTCATCATCAATTATAACTATATTCTCACTAGGCGTAGGAGCACAGCTAACGTTACTTGGGCAGATTGATTAGCGCAGCACACGAGGCGCCCTGTTGATGGTTCCGTAAACAAAACAAACGTGACTAACTAGCTAGACGTGACTCGTGATCATGGCTGACTTTGAGGAATTGTCAGACTCAGAGGAATTTTACTGTGTATCAAACCAAGATCCAGAACCATATAGTTTTGAGCCAGAATACACAGATGAGGAGTTACTTTGGAAGCTGTAAGACAAGATGCTGAACAGATTGATGTCGAAGGGAGAATCAGAACGAACACGGACTGGTGATGTAAATGTGGAACATGCCAACCTATGCCGACAGAAACCGAGTGCCTTTGTTGTAATGAATGGGACCGGGTATTGCCATCAATGTCAAGGCTTGATGACAATCAAAATATTTGCGTCACTATCACGGAAGATTTCTCTGCCCTAATACACCCGGCAGTTGTCGTTTTTTTTCCCCATTGTGACAAGATCAACTGGAAGAAACGCCCCATTCCAAGTGAACCTAATGGTCAGCTGTCCACCAAGTAAGTGATTTTATTATAATGATCATTCATAGTTCAATGAAATTGTAGTATAGCCATTGCATACAGTGTGTCAATACACAAAATATGCACACGTCAACTGACATAGCACATTTGAAATAGCCTTTCATGATCACCTGTTTACTTGTAGCTTAGCTATTCATACAAAGTTTTCTAATCACTCCGCCCAAGTAGCCACTCCGCCCAAGTAACGTTAGCTGTGCTCCTACGCCTAGTGAGAATATAGTTCCCAGTATTTATACGATAAAAAATGGTCTCTGTCTCATATAGCCTTGTTATTTGTACACGCTGTGACTATACAGATCACAACATGTAAATAGGAAAATGTTTGCATTATTTTGTCACTTATTGGGATTACTATGCTACCAGTATCCATTTACATCCAGTCTTTGTGCTAAGCTAGGCTAGCAGTGGGTGCGTCAAATAACACTTACAGAACGCACAGAAATGAAAAAGGTATGTATGGACTTATCTAACTCTGGGGGATACTGTGAATAAGCTAAAGTCCCAAAAAGTCTTTTCCTTTAAATATGTCATAATTACTGCATCGCTAGACATAGGTGCTGCATTTTAAAGGGTTCATTGGATGCAAAATTCACTTTTACGTGTTGTTTGAACTAAAATGTGTCTTGGCAGTGTGTGTTCACAACCACCCCAGAATGATAAAAATCCACCTAGTATCATTTTTTAAAGGGGTCATATGATGCAATTTAAATTTTTTCTTTCTCTTTGGAGTGTAACAAGCTCTTGGTGCATAAAGAAGATCTGTAAAGTTGCAAAGACTAAAGTCTAAAACCCAAAGAGGTATACTTTATAAAAGTTAAGACTTGTCCACACCCCCCTAAAATGCCTCGTTCTAACACACCACCACATGTCACAATGTTGGAAGATTTGCATAACACTGCTCAAATGTTCACGCAAAGAATCACAAATACATAACATAATTTCCTTTTTCAGCAACTTCATATGACCCCTTTAAATTTTAATAAATCAAAACTTCTTTCTCAAATCAAGCCCATCTCAGATTCTTTAGAGAATGACGTAGTTCTGCACTGGCCCCTCCCACGATTGTTGATTGACAGTGGCTTCAGTTTTTAGTTTTATCACAGACCTGGGTGATCCATCCTCAGTCCACCATTGTTCTCATGCTAGAACAGGGGCAGACAAGAATGTCTCCTAAGCGACTGAGGTGCTTTGTTGTTTGATGTAATAAAGAACATAACATTCATCATTACCTCCCGACATCTGAGCCGCTGAAGATGCATTGGGCTGCATTTGTTATTGAAGGGAATGTTCCCCCTCTACCTAAATGAATCTATGTTTGTGCAAATCATTCAAGATCCAGCTTCACCTAACAGTTACAGAGTAGTGAGTAAAGTTTTTTTAATGAATCTTTGCAAATCGCCTAACAATGTGCTAGCTAGCAAGTTTCAGGATGAATTTGGCTTAAGTTTACCATCTCTCAAAGAACTGCTGTGGAACAGAAGCACAGGGTGAGCAGAGCTCATTAACATTTAAAGAGACATGCACCGAAACGGGTCATTGTGAACAGTGCTGTTTTTGACATGGTAAAATGAGTGTTGTTTTAGACTACTATTGAGAAACTTTAACCAAAGTATGTTATAGACTTTTCATTAAAAGGGTTGTATGCAATCCTAAAAAAAGAACATTATTTTGTGTATTTGGTGTAATGAAATTTGTTTATGCAGTTTAAGGTTAAAAAAAAAAGATTTCCACTTACTGTACATTATTGTTTCTCCTCAAAGCCCCGCCTTTCTGATACGCGTCATTTTTAAAAAAGCTCATCGTTCTGAAGAGTGAGGTGTGCACTGATTGGCCAGCTATCCATTGTGTTGTGATTGGCTGAATACCTCAAGCATGTGACGGAAATGTTACGCCCCTTGCCATACTGTAATGCCTGGCACAGCCCTGACGATGAGACCAAAACAATAAAACGAGGCATAATATAAATTATAAACGAGGCATTTGATAATGATGATATCATTGTAACATTGTATGTTTGTCCACAGGTTAGTTCCCTCAGTTCACAGTGGAGTTGCTGGAGCAGGACAAGCCCCTCAGGTGTCCAGGCATTAGCAGTGTAGTAAATAAACCCATCAGTGGGAGTCCACTTCAGCAGTGCAGAGTCAGTGTAGCAGTCAAGTGTAGCAGTAACCTCTGGGGCACAGGGAACTCCAGGAAACATATAAATATAAATTAAAATCTTAACTTTTTCTATTTCATTCTGACATTAAGGGGGGAAAAATACTTTATAAAAATAAAATTACAGTGTACTAATTTTCTTCAAAATTAAATTGACTGGAAATGATACTGGAACCACCTCCTGTATCTGATTGACTGGAGCTGGGGGATGGATGTAATGTATTCATTATAAGCTTATAATTATAATCTTATAATTAAAACAAAGTTGCATCTTAAGCAAAAAAATAAATAAATAAATAAATAAAATAAATAAAACTGAAAAGTCTTAATATTGATCCAAGAGGCATTTCTGTATGTGTGGGGGATAAAGAGCTAAAGAGGTGAGTCCTTGTGCATGATGAGCACCTACTTTATCTGCAAGAAATCCTGTAAAACAGAATTACAGCATTACATGCAACTTGTCGGTTTATACATTATTGTTTTTTTTTTTAGACCGTAAAAGAAGCCTCTAAAGATGTTGTATAATTAAATGTTACATGCATTCATGTAATAAGTATTAAAAGTGAGTCATTAACAGCAAGCTTTATTCATGTGAATTATTTTAAAAATGATTACTGAGTGTAACTGATCAGGTTCTGACAAATTCATCTACGAGGTGCTGAGAGAAAGATCATGTATAGGTCAATTCAATTCAATTCAATTCAATTTTTTTGAACTTTTTCAAAGTTTATTTGTAATTGATTTTTACGATACAAATCATTGAAGAGCAACTTTACTGAACATTAAGTTTCTACAATATTTAGTAGTAGCTTATGAGTGACTGTCAGTTTATGTGCATATGGCAGAAATGTATGGAAAAATAAATTAAAAACGTAATCAAACAGACAAGGAACACTATTAACAGCAATTATTATATGATGCAATCAAACTTATAGCAAAATTTGTTAGTTCTGTGTGTTGTTTCAGGGTTAGCATCATCTGAGGTCCTCTGAGGGGTTGGCATCATCTCTTCTCAGGTGTTCTGGATCCATAGTTGGAACATGACTTGATGGGGCCCATTTGAAGCTAATAGGCAATAAACTTTCTGACTGTGTGGGATTTCCAACTACTTTCAAGAAGGGGTGAAACTTGTGATAATGTCAAATGAGACTGTACAGGGGCTGAGGCAATGAAAAACGACAGCAGTAGAGTAAACGCTAGAGGATTTCAAACATCCATCACCATTTACATTGAGGGTAATTGGTCCAGTTGATTTTTACAAATCACACAAACAACGAAAGACTCCCAGCATTCCCAACACATTTCCTGTTATCTCCGTGATTATAATAATAGCATGACTTTGTTGTATTAAAGGGAGTTGGACAAAAAAGGCTGTTTTGTCTGTGAATGCTGAAGATGTGGGAACCATTAACAGACCTCCATTGGGAGAATTTACCACACAAAAGATGTGTCACCACTCCTCATGCCCCAACACATAAAAGGTAACACAACAGTAAAGATAACTGTTCATTCCAGTATTATAACCAGCAAAACGCATTCAATTAATTGATCTTGATTTATTTGAAATTCTGTAGATAGGGTACTGCACTTTCTGCAGTGTCCATATGTGACCACAAGAGGAGCACCTGAATACCTCAAAGGTTAGAGTGATCACCCAAAGTCCCTTTCAAGGGATCCGAACTGATCTCTGTCAACAGCCTAATATAGCTGCTGCTAAGAATATATCCATGGCCATGATTCTAGATTGTTTAATGTTTTTTAAAAAGTATAGGTATATATTATTTTTGCATTATAAATTCCTCATCATATTGGTTTAACACTCCCTGGTCCAGTGTATTGGCTGGTTTTCAAAGCATTTTAGCCACTTTTCAATTAATTATGTGGCCATTGTTGAATGCCATTTATTTAGCTAGTATTTCCCTGTCTGTAACTATCAGTCTTTCTGTTATAACTTTAATATTCATACTACCTTTACAGAAAATCCACCCCACCTCATTTAAACTAAAAATATGGAAACAGAAACAGACACACATTATTAATGCAGGGGATGAATTTTACTGTCAAACTATAGATGTTCATTTGTTCATGGATTTGACAAAAAACCAAGGGAAGTTTAATTAACTTAAATAGGTTTCCCTCAGAGGCACCGCATACTGTAGGGGAGTTCAAATTCAATTACCATTCAGACAGATCGTTTATTTATTTATTTATTTATTAAATTTAGGAAATTACTGTTAGTTTCATTTTATGTTTGTTTAAACTATTCCTGGAAACTGATGTATAGATGTAACCACTGTCATATTCCTTTTTTTTTTTTCAATGTGAGATGTCCGGATGTCGCTGAGAACGAAATGTTCTTTCATAACATAACTGCTTCACCAAAATAACTTTTTAAAGTTACTATCAATTGCTTTTCAAGTGGAGAGTTAAATAATAGGACACACAAGATCATGAATTGTCTTTAGTGAAAATCCCTGAGATAACATTATAGGGATCCCTGAAAATTAAGTTTTTGTGTGTTTACGACATTGTAATAAAAAGACTGCAAATTCCTCTGAAAAATTCTCCCATTAAACTAATTAAACCATATTACTTGATTGACATAAATTACATTACATCTTTAGAGCAATTTAAATATATATATGTGTGATTGGACAGTTTTGAATGCTGACTAATTACGTTATTCAGGTAATTATATTCAAATGAGTTCACTGCCTGACTTTTGAAGCCAGTGCACACAGCAAAATTATTTAGTTCCAAAGCATTCATTTTTTTTCCTGGTTTGGGGACGGTTTTTTGAAGGATCCAGTCATCCAATATTATCAGAAGCTGTAAAAGAGAAACCAAAGTCAAAGTTATTTAAAATACTGTTTTTGTTTCAGTAGTATGGTCATGGGTTATCTTCATGACGGCACAGCTGAAAGGTTTGTTTAAGCTGTGCCCTCTACTGTGCAGACATGAATTTGGAAAAAATTGAACTTTTATATATTACAAACAAACAAACAAGCCCAGCACAGATGGAAAAAAGTACAAAACACAAAAGTACCATAACACATAACCTTCCATAAAATGTAATGTAATTAGTTACTTTTTTAGGGAGTAATGCAATATTGTAATGCATTACTTCATTTTCTTGTAAAAGTAACTTTCCCCAACAGTGGTGACTTTTTATCTCACAATTCAGACTTTTTTCATCATAATTTGGATTTCTTACCAATAATTTAATTTAAAGTTCATATCCCGCACTTTTAAGGGAAAAAAGTGAGATAAGTCACAATCACCATTCTTTTTTTTTTAATTTATCCATTCATTCATCTATCCATCCTTTCATTCTCACACCCATCCATTCATTCATCCATTCATTCTCACATTCTTTCATTCATTCTCACATCCATCCATCCAGTCATCCATCGATCTATCCATCCATCCATCATTCATTCTCACTTCCATTCACTCTCACATCCATTCATCCATCGATCTATCCATCCATCCATCCATCCATCCATCATTCATTCTCACTTCCATTCATTCTCACATCCATCCATCCATTCATTCATCGATCTATCTATCCATCCATCCATCCATCCATCATTCATTCTCACTTCTATTCACTCTCACATCCATTCATCCATCGATCCATCCATCCATCCATCATTCATTCTCACTTCCATTCATTCTCACATCCATCCATCCATTCATTCATACATCTATCTATCCATCCATCCATCATTCATTCTCACATCCATCCATTCATCCACCCATCAATCATCCACTTCCATTCATTCATTCATTCATTCATTCTACATATAGAAAGATTATAGACATCCATCCATCCATTCATCCGTCCGTCCGTCCGTTCGTGCGTCTCACACTCATTCATTCATTCATTCTCAAATCCGTTCATTCTCACATCCATTCATTAATCTATCCATTAATTCTCACAAAATAAGCAAATTTGATGTTCAAGTGTTTTGAGAGACGCCTTTCTCTGCGTGAGCCCTGAACACCAGAACACCGCGGTAATGAATTGGGCTCTTTCACATCTTTTTGTTTGTTCAAACTGCGATTTATATTTGTTCGTTCAGGTGCAGGAGGGACTTGGAGGAGAACTTCGCAGAAGAGAGCTCGGTTCAGTGTCGCTGTCCGTGATATGCGACTCTCTCTCTCTCGTACGCACCGAACACAGCGCGCGAGTAACCAGCTACTCTGTTCAGCTTTTCCGCGTCTTGTGTTTGGATGCTTTAAAGTTTAAATCGACAAGCGGTAAGGCTTAAAACACGTGAAAAAGATAAGCTTTCGTGACGATGCGCAGCAGTGGCCCATCAACTGTCCTGAGCATCTTTTTAGGCTGGCCTCAGCCAGTCGGTTATATAAAATATCAAGGTGAAAGTCATCATAGCTTGCTTCGTATAGACCCAGCTCCCAACCCAACTTTGAGAATAGATTAACGGCGATATTTTTTTTATCGCCCAAGTCTCACGTTAACGCAGCACGTTAACGCCGATAACGACCCACCACTAATATATATATATATATATATATATATATATATATATATATATATATATATATAGTTTTATTCTCAAATTAAATTTAAGTTTATTTAAAAGTTTTTAAATGCTGCCACTTTTTTCTTGTCACATCATATTTGTGTCACTGCAAAACAATTATTTTACTATTAACCGAAGCAATACTGCAACAATATAATTTATTGGTGCAGTAATTCTAAAGTTCCCAGTGAGGAATAACGAAAAAATAAAACTCATACAGTAAATTATTACAGATTTTTTTATTTTTTTTGGTGTGTGTTTCTTGTGTGAACTACCCTTTAAGTCTATAGCAGATTCCTGGTTTGTAGATGTGATGTGACTCTGACAAGAGAAGTGTATTATATTGGACTTTACTGTTCATTAGTCTGTTATAGGACTGGCAGTCCTGTGCTCAGAGAGGAAGGACTCGCTCTATTGTGTTTAATGAACACACGTGTTTGTAATGACCGTACCTCACTGTTTGAAGGACATCCATCCCATCATTATCTTTTTCCTTGATAGAGCACTGAGAGTAAAGAGAGGCTTCAATTAAGTAGTGCCAAATATGTCATGTCCTCAGTTTTGAGGAACAGAGCATTATGATACTTTATATGGATGTTTGCCTTATTTTTGATATGACATCAGCATTTTATTCAAATCAGATTGAAATGTAGATGTTCTCAGTCTTACCCAATCCAACACTGCTGCCCACACATGTGACTGAAAGACAGAACATACCATAAAAAACATGTATTTTTAAAGTAATTTCAGTTATTTACTGTTGAATCACAACAGATATTCTGAACAGTGGCCCAAAAATATTCAGACCGGTGCTGTACTTACAAAAATCTGAATGTCACTGCATTATATGATAAAATAGCAAAGCAAGTGGCATTTGTTTGAAAGAAAGATAAACAAACATTTTACACAAAAGTTTGATAAAGAAAGACAAAAAGAATTGTCACACATCTGGTTCAGTGTTCATGTGATTTGTTTCCTTTTGGTTTGAAATTTTATCTAATGCAATGAAAAGGCAAAAAAAAAGGGCTGCTGCACTGAACTTAATTACCTGAATACAGCCTGCTGTTACAGAACTGGACCTTGCTTCCATCTGGATTCAGTGGTGCGATGACCACTGTGTAGACCTGACCGCACACAATCTCTGATACAGTGCATGTGTAGCTGCCGGGATCTGGGCTGCAAGTGTGAGTCCTGCCGCTTCCGGTGACTTCTGCTGTGTATTTAGTGAGGGCACTGCTGGACCTCCAGCGCACAATCAGCGTGTTATTGCTTCCTCTATAGAGACGGATGCCTGAGGGACAGCACTGACCTTCAGAGAGATGGGAATGTTTGATGAAACTTCACACTTAACATGCTACAGGTGACATTTATTACTGGCAAAATTGTATAAATGCTGCATTAACTACAGTACAACAATGCCAACATATCTATTTGGCTGTTGACGAACATTATTTCCCTATCAAAAGGTAACTCCGGTTGTGTCGTCACTGAAGACTGTACGGGGAAACTCCTGTGAAACAGAGTAAACTCTATGTTCATTGCTGGGTATGCTCTCATGGTATAATAAATTTATACCTAATTATGCTACCGTAGTTGAACCCTTACGTGCATGTCTCTGCCAAGAGGGTCAATTTCAGTGGAGTGAGGAAACGGAGAACTGATTTGTCACTTTGAAGAAATTGTTGGTTGCCAGTCCAGCATTAGCATTGTACGACCCTAATTTGCCATCCATTATCTCTACAGATGCATCAGATTATGGTCTTGGTGCAGTGTTTACCCATATTCACCCAGACAGCACAGAGCGGACAGTCACTTTTGCCTCCAGATCCTTAACTCAGACTGAGAGGAAGTATGCAACAGTGGAGAAAGAGGCATTGGCATGCGTGTGGGCGGTGGAAAAGTGGAGGACCTATCTCTGGGGGTGTAAGTTTACACTACGAACTGACCATCAGGCTCTAACGACACTTCTCTGTACAAAAGGAGCAGACAGGGCGGGAATGCGCATAGCTAGATGGGCTGCACGCCTGTTATGCTTTAATTATGACGTGGTTTATCGTGCAGGTTTGTTGAACTGTACAGCTGATTGTCTTTCAAGACCACCCTTGCCATCTACCACAGACTCAGACTCGGATGCAGAGCCTGAGCTAGTTACGTTGCTGTCAATGTCTCTTACATCAGTGACTCCAAAGGAGTTTGAGTGTGCTTCTATGGCCTGTTCTGAGCTTTCTGCCCTGCGTGCTCAGATTGAAAAGGGTTGGCCAGTTTCAGCGAAAGCCCTGGATTCCTCGCTGCAAGCATACTTCCAACTGAGACATGAACTTTGCATGACTAACAATCTAGTGTTCAGGGGTTCACGGGGGTTCACAACGAGTATCAATCCGTCAACACAAAATGAAGCAATAATCTGATGCGAAACGAGGGGCTCGGGTGTCTACATTTCAGGTGGGGAATAAAGTGCGTATACGCAAACCAACGCATGTTCCCAAAGGACATTCAAAGTTCACACGGCCAGTGGAAATGGAGAAGCAAGTGGGTCCAAGCACGTACAGATTGGCAGATGGAAGACTGTGGCACTCTTCTCACTTGTCTTTGGTTCCAGAGGTCTTGAAGTCGACCTCAGATCAGTCTGCTGTTGATCTTTCAGTTGGAAATGTTACGAACACGGAACAAAGCACACAAAGACGTTTTGGTCGACAATGCAAACCACCATTGTGGTTGAAGGACTATGAAACTACATAATGATGTACAGTGGTTTGAATTACTGACTGAAGTTAGGTAAAGCCAGTTGGAGATTGAATATAGTCATGTTATGATTCTGTAATAACAGTTGTTTAACTACTGTAAAGGAGCTTATTGTAATAAGGCCAAAAGCTTACATTTATTTGTTCATATCAAAATTTAGAACTATTTTGAGTTAATTGGTACTACGTGATATTGTTTATGTAATGGGGGAGATGTGGTGTCCTGTTATTCAGTATAACACTTACTGAGACCACTAGGGGGAAGTAGCATTTTAAGAGGGAGAGGGGAAAAAGAAGAGAAATGAGCACAAGTTGTGTGTGTTTAAAAAAGTGAGGAATAAAGAAACACATGTAACCCGTTCACCTGTTGCACCTGGCTTCGTTTTGATAATTAGAACACAACACGTTATTTTCTATAACATTTGGTATTATTTTATGCTCTTGAGGCATGCATTTTTTGACATATTTTTCACTGGACACTGATTCTGTGTTTTTGTGTTAGTTCTACCGTGCCATCACGGTCAGTTCTGAGGACGTACTGGCAGAGAATCCATGGTAGGTGCACTCCGCCTTGTGTCCGGTGCGACTGATGGCTTCCAGAGAGACCGTGTAGTTAGTGCCACAGGTGATGCATCCCATCACGCATTCTGTTTCCATAGTGTGACACTGTACATGGCTGCGTGGTGAAGACAGAGAGGCGATGTACTTCTGGGCGCCGTTAGCGGGCATCCAGGTCACGTTGGTCATGGCCTGGGTCACATGGCTCACAGTGAGATTGTCTGGACAACAAGGTGCTAAAAAAATAAAACAAATAAAGTCAACTTTTAAACTTATACTGTAAATGTGTAGGTAAATGCAAGACAGCATTCTTATAGAATAGAATAAGTGACCAGGAAGTACACAAGAGACTTGCCTCACATTTGATTTCAGTTGTTTTCTGTTAGCATGTTGCTAAACTAATGCCACCATGAGCTTAAGCATACAGCACATACTCCACAAATGCCATTACAGTTTCCATTAAAATTAATACAATTCCTTTATATAGATCAGCGATTATAACTAGTAAAACTATTAAAATCACAAATTCTGTGATGGTTTCTATTGTTTATTTTTTCAGAAGGTAACATTTCTACTTGTCTAGTTTCAATCATCTTGAATGTAGCAATAGCCCAGTTGGCTTCATGTCTGTTTGAGAACCAAACCTGTTTCCAGTGGAGCGGTGTAACTGGGCATGCTCTCTCCAGCTGAGGTTGATGCGATGGCACTGACTTCATAGACGGAGCCACAAGGCAGGTTGGACACCAGACAGGAATTGCTGTTTGAATGACAGATGTGTGTGTTGCCCACTGAGCCAGTCACACTGATGGTGTAGTTGGCAGCTGTGTTATCAGAAATCCAGCTAACCAGCACACTAGAACTAGATGTATTAATCTGTCTCACAGCGGTGATCTCAGGCATGCATGGAGCTTTCCAGGAAGAAAGAAAAAGAGAGAGAGTGTGTGTGTAAAGTATATCTGTGAAAGGTTGGATGTATGTTCCACTTTGTGTGCTTGAATTTACCTGTTTCATGTTTTTGAGGACTGCAGGTGAGGTTGCAGCCGCTCATGTCGTTGCAAGGTATGATGACTACACTGTATTTTCTGTTGCAAGTGAGGTCAGAGAGGGCACACCTGGGCGTTGTGTCATTACACAGAATCACTTCATTTGCATCCACAGCACGGGTCTCATACAGATCCGCACCACGCACAGGAGACCACTCCATCATCAGAGTCTCCCATGAAGCTGCGGAAACCGCTGTAAGTTCTGGACAGCAGGGCACTGTGGATAGCAGGTGGAAATGAATAAGGTTTTATGTAAAAAAATGTTTTTATTTAAAACAAATGGTCAGTGAAAAGCAACTATTGCTACTAGGGGGAAGGTCATTCTAGAATAGTAGAATTTTTTTTTAAATAAGCCTGTGAGTGCAACATGATGTCAGCAATACTTATACCTGGTAAAAGTACTGTATATTTTTAATGTGTGTTTCTTTAAGTAATTCACTGGAAATTAGATTGCCATATATTGTATATATGTTGCCATATATGTTCCTGTGGCTCAAGTGGTTGAGCATTGCGTTAGCATAGTAGTGCAAGGTTGTGGGTTTGATTCAGGGAACACATTTTAGGTAAAAACTGTTAGCCTGAATGCAATGTAAGTCACTTTGGATAAAAGCGTCTGCTCAATTAATAAATTTAATTTAATATATGTGACCCTGGACCTCAAAACCAGTCATAAGTTGCATGGGTATATTTGTAGCAATAGCCGACAATACACTGTATTGTCTTGGGTCAAAATTATTGATTTTTCTTTTATGCCAAAAACCATTAGGATATTATGTAACGATCATGTTCCATGAAGATGTTTTGTACATTTCCTGATCAAAAACGTAATTTTTGTTTAGTAATATGCATTCCTAAGAACTTCATTTGGACAACTTTAAAGATGATTTTCTCAATATTTAGAATTTTTTTTGCACACTCAGATTCCAGATCTTCAACATACATGGACAAAACCCCATATTAGAGCATCTTTAACACTCACAGGTGGTGTGGTTGAGGAGAGGTCCCGGTGGACTTTGTCCAGCATGATTGTGTGCAAACACACTCATGATGTACGAGTATCCGCAGTGGCAGTGAAACTGACAGTACAGCTCGGTCGAGTTGCACATCCCCTCGACGCCATCATCACTTTTAATAAAGGTGGTGTAGTACTCTGCATGAGGGACGGTGCTCCACTTCACAGAACAGTTACCGGGCACCAGTTCCTCCACCCAGATGGGCTACGGGGGACAAGGGACTGACAAACAACAGATTAGGCAGTGATGGAGACTCCAAAAGGCAAGATTAAGAGTGAAGCACGACGTGAAGCAGAGTGCCTAAAACACCCTTAGCTGTTATAAATTACAGTAAACCACGGCTTCACGGGACTTATCTACTTTTGAAAGGCCAAATAGCTTTTACTTTCGCCTAGATACAGCATCTCCCTGACATGACTGCTTCAACACTAACTGCGGTTACTGAAACCACATCTCCTTTCTTTGCGTGAACATTTGAGCAGCATTACGCAAACATTTCCACATAGTGACGTAGACATGGGGGCTAGTTTAAATTAGCTGTTTTAGGGGGGTGTGGCAGAGTCTTAACTTTGATAAAGAATATCTCTTTGGATTTGTGACTTTGCAAATTTACAGATGTACAGTATGCAACTTTACAGATCTTCATGCACCAAGAGCTTGCAAAACTCCAAAGAGAAAGAAAATTTTGAAATTGCGTCATATGACACCTTTAAGTCGCTGGGGTATATTTTTAGCAATAGCCAAAAAAAAAAAACATTGTTCGGGTGAAAAATATTGAGTTGTCTTTTATGCCAAAAATCATTAGGATATTAATGTTAATGTTAATGTTCCATTAAGATATTTTGTACATTTCCTACCGTAAATATATCAAAACTCAATTTTTGATTAGTAATATGCATTGTTAAGAATTCATTTGGACAAAGTCAAAGGAAATTTTCTCAGTATTTAGATTATTTGCAACCTCAGATTCTAGATTTTCAAATAGTTGTATCTCGGCCAAATATTGTCCGATCCTAATAAACCATACATCAATGGAAAGCTTATTTATAAAAGATTATCTATAAATGGACTGATGAGGGAGCTTTGTGTTGTGCAGTAACATTACAGTATGTCTACACTAGGATGTCTTAACCTGTTCCTGGAGGGCCGCTATCCTATTAGCTCCAAACCAAACTTTCCTGAAATGAATAACTGTCATTTGGAATTATTGACACACTGTTTTCTTAAATAATGTTTTTCAGTTGCTTTGAGGCAATCTTTTTAGTTTAAAGCACTATATAAATAAAGGTGACTTGACTTGACTTGAACCAGCTATTCCGGGTCTTCAGAATTTACTAGAAACTTACAGGCAAGTGTGTGGGAGCTGGTTCAGGCTGAACTCTGCAGGACGTTCACCATCCACGAGCAGGACTGGACAACCTTGATATACTTAGTAATATACCAGTCCTGCTCTTAAAGTCCCCATAAAATCAAAATTAATTTTTTTTAGCTTTTAGTATTAATATTTTAGCCTTAACGTTATGAATAAGCTGGTGTGTTCCAAAATAATGACAAAATCCGCATTTAGGAGATATAAACATTTAAAACTCACAGTCTCTCACTTCCACTAAAATGGATCATGGATTTCCATGACATCACATCGCACTTCATCTTCTCATCAAATCTTCTGACCAATCAAATGCTCTCTAGAATCTGAAGCCCCCGCCCCCTACACTATAAATACATGCTTAAGCCACGGCTGTCATCGGTCACTTGTTCACAGAATTAGTATTTTCTGTACGGTGAATGGCACGTAGTGCACTATAAAGAGGACAGGGAATGATTCAGACAGTGTAAATATGCTTTCCATTGAGGAAAAAGAAGACTGGTTTCCCACTGTGTCAAGCTAACCACCGCACCCCACACACTGTGCTCCGGTCCAGGGGCACGATAGCATGGTATAAACGAACGCTATTGACTATTTAAAAAAGGGCCGGGGCTGCTTGATATGTCCCCCCTGTCTTCCTGTTTCAGTTAAAATGACGTCAACACATAGAATAACGCTGTGTGTTTCAAAGCATTTCAGGGACCTTTAAAGGCACCCTATCCTGCAATGTGGCTCAAGCCCTGATTAAACAAACTAATCAAGGTCTTTAGAATCATTACAAACTTCCAGGCAGTTGTGTTGGAGTTCAAATTCACAAAGAAATTGGTCCTTCAGAAGAAGAATTGGACCCCCTTGACATTTTACATTAAACTGAGGAAGAAAGTCCTGTTATCGGTGATATGACAAACTTGCATCTGTGAATAGGTTTACTCACATGAAATAATTTGTACTATGTATGAGGGGACACTGTTTCCAGCCTGGTTGATAGCGATCACTGTGACAGAGTTTGTCTCTCCACAGCTCAGAGGAATCAGGAAGCAGGAGTTAGTAGATGAGAAGCAGTTCTGTCCGGCCAAGCTCATGGCAACATACAGCTCTGCACCCTGGGCTTGGTCCCACGACACCACAATACCTGCATCAGGGGTGCTTGTCACCACCAGCTCAATGGACTGAGGAGTGGGAGGACCTGCGGAGACACACACACACACACGCAACGTTTAATGTGTCAGCTATCGCAGTTTTAGCAGTGAAGATTTCCTAACCTCAGGGGGTGCCCATTCCTGCTCCTGAAAGGTCACAGTCTTGCACAGCTTCAAGCATAATTAAACACAACTCAATCAGGTAATCAAGGATTTGGTCCTCTATCAGAAACTTTCATTCAGGGGCTTTGATCAGAATTATTTTTTTTTTTAACTTTGATTAAAAAAGTTATTCATCTAATTTTGTTCTTTAAGACTGATCAAAATGTTTAAAATTCAGTTACATAAAAACGTAGATTATTCTAAACTCAATCCAAAATATAAGACTGATTACATCTTGGTGTACAACTGCGAGTTGGTCAAAATACTAAGACACTGTTGGGCCCCTGGTGTGTTAAACAGAAGCTAAACTCTATGACAAGTTTTGCAGTAGGAGCAGAATTGGACAACTCTGCCTAACATGCTGTACTTGGTGTGCATGCTTTGTTGTCTGATCTTTTACTGACCCCTTTCTTTACCTTAAGTGTTACAGTATTTACAGGTATGACAGAAACTGTATGTACACTGAAAACCCTAATAAGTTGACTGAACTAAATTGATTGAGTAAACTTGTTGCCTCAATTTAATTGAGTAATGGAGTCTCCCAAAACTTACATATTTAAGTTTATTTAACTTGACGGTTTTGTAGACTGTACCTAAATCACTCAGAGGTTTAAATGTTGATACTTGATTCATTTGAAGTCACCATTGTGGTGGAAAGTGTTTGGTTTAGTTGGGATCTTGGTCCAGTTGCAGCTGGGTTGGTGTATTTTAAAACGCTGTTTTTGTGGTGAAAAAAGACAAATTTAAATGAGCTCAGGTGTTATCAGATGTTTTTTGTTGATGAGAAAGTCATCACATAATACGCATTTGAGATCATAAAATAAGTTTTTTTTTTTTTATTTATAACAGGCACCAAGAGCAAAATACTTATTTTGAAGATGGACAAAATGAATGCATTTGAAATATTTTGAGTAAAAGAATCAAGTACTCACACACACAGACGTCTAGATTTAGCATATGCATCACAACAACGGTGACAAACAAAAGAGCTCCATAGCACAAACTAATCCTTATTTTACAGCCTTTTTGTTCTGATTGTCACCATTGATGTGATGCATATCCAAAATCTTGATGTCTGTATGTGACGACGTGATCCGTTTTCAAAAAGTAAGTACATTATTTTATCTACTAGGTTTCTATCCATAAAAGTGAATCCACAGTTGCAGCTATACATTTTATTTTAACTTGTCACCATTACAAGCAAGATGTGCATGTTTGATCTCAACTCTCATTGCCACAATAACAGTACAAGAGCAAGAGACAAGCCAACACCAGCAAAGAGCTGATAACACCTGAGCTCATTTAAGTTTGTCTTTCTTCACCACAAAAACAGTGTTTTAAAATACACTGTTACAGCAGCAAAAGACAAGCTTACACAAGAAGTAACTGGACCAAGATCCCAACTAAACCAAACACTTTCCACCACAATGGTGACTTCAAATGTATAAAGTATCAACATTTAAACCTCTGTTAAACCTCAATAAGAGTTTCTCTAGATGTCTGCAGGAAATAAGGTCACAGAACCTTGTAAGGAGGATCTGTGAACGTCTATATCGGACGTACAGAAGACATAAAAAACAATTTAAAAAAAGACATCATAAAAACATTCTGTCTCCTCAGTGGACGTCTTTTCAACGTCTGCAAAGACATAAAAAGATGTCCACTGGACGTAACTTTGCCCAATGGATTAGGTTGATGTTAAAATACGCAAACAAAGTAATTTTTTGTTAAGTTTACTCAAAAAAGCGCTTGCGATAATTTGCTTTATTTTTTTAAGTTGACAGAACTTTTTTTTTTACAGTGCAGTATAGGGTTTACTGTATTTTCATAAATATTGTGACATTTTGTTAAAAGGTCAAAGTTTAAATATGCTGTTTTTTGTTTTACTTCAGTGTGCAAAAAGTGTGCGGTCAAAAATAAGAACATAATTTTCAGTTAAATTTACATGTTGAGTTAACTTAAATATATAAGTACACTTGAAATTAATACCAAGTTAAGTGAACATAATCGTTTAAGTACATTAAATAAGCACCAAGTTTGGTGAACTGAGTGATTTAAGTACAATCTACAAAACCGTCAAGTTAAATAAACTTAAATATGTAAGTTTTGGGAGACCCCATTAGGCAACGAGTTTACTCAATCAATTTAGTTCAGTCAACTTATTAGGGTTTCCAGTGTATTGGTCTAACGAGTTAAGCAGTAACGTTAGCTGCCATGTTCTTTCTCTCCAAGGAAAACGATTGG
Organism: Carassius carassius; assembly: GCF_963082965.1. Taxonomy (NCBI): domain Eukaryota; kingdom Metazoa; phylum Chordata; class Actinopteri; order Cypriniformes; family Cyprinidae; genus Carassius; species Carassius carassius. The sequence goes on from NC_081791.1 coordinate 6,230,674, forward strand.
GCCACTTCGTCAAATACTATAAGTTGTCGTTTCAATAATCATACCATATCAAAATCACGTACCACAAGGATAACATATTTCACTAGCAGAAATCATGCAAAACAACTTTATATCTACATAACTTTACTCACCTAACATAATACACTAAAATAAACGTCCGCTTGAAATGTAGTTCAGCAACCTAACAGACCAAAAGGATGAATTTTGTAATCCACCAATCAGTGCTTTTGTTCTCTTGTTGCTAGGCAGAATTCCTCCCATGGCCAATCACATTAAAGGAAGAACAGATCCTTTTCCAAAGGATTACTCATGATTTTAAGCTCACAACACTTGAAATCTTAAGTTTATGCATTTTGAAGGTAAATTAGTTAAATTTACTCATATTTTTAAGTGACAGGGCCAAAACGCAAAATTTTAAGTAATGTTTAGTCAACATTACTTGATTTTTTAAGTCAAGACAACATTAGGGTTTACAGTGTATCAAGTGCAACAGTAAACTCCCATTTCCATCTCTATTGTCTTACGTGTGATCTGGCAAACTGTGAAGTCATCTCCAGGAATGTTCTCAGGACTCCAGCCATTTCCTTTAATGCAATATTTGGTTCCTGCCTCCAGGTCTGAAAAGTGAACCTGATTATCTGTGACGTTGAGGCTAATTTTGCTGTACGAGCCATCCTTGATGATGCTGAGACTGTAGAGGACAGCGTGATTCACTGGCTCCCACTTCACCAGAATACTGCTGTTGCTGGGAGAGCTGGTGTTGACCTGAGGAGCGGAAAGGACTGGGGTCCAACAGAAGAGGAAGAAAAGATAATAGGGAGAGATCAGACAGACATCTGCATTGTAACCAAAAGTATTGAATGTAGTGTTCGACTACCGAGCTATGTGATCTAATTCTGATCCTAAATTAATTTAGTTATAAAGGATATGAGGGACATTTGACAGGTGTCAGATGGCTTTATGTAAAAAGAGCAGTACCTATTCCTTGCCTTTCCTGCCTTGTTCTGTTTATTGCTGTCATGTGCTGTCTCATAATTCCCTTTCCTTTCCTGAAAGTCCTGTCTATTCATGTCCTGTTTCATCCTTTACTTTCCTTGCCTTTCCTTTCCTTTCCTTTCCTGAATGTCCTGTCTATCCATGTCCTGTCTCATCCTTTCCTTTCCTTTCCTTTCCTTTGCTTTCCTGAAAGTCCTTTCTATTCATGTCCTGTTTCATCCTTTACTTTCCTTTCCTTTCCTTTCCTTTCCTTTCCTTTCCTTTCCTTTCCTTTCCTTTCCTGAATGTCCTGTCTATCCATGTCCTGTCTCATCCATTCCTTTCCTTTCCTGAATGTCATGTCCTGTCTTGTCCTTTCCTATCGTTTCCATTCATTTCCTTTCCTTTCCTTTCCTTTCATTTCCTTTCCTATTCTTTCCTTTCCTTTCCTTTCCTTTCCTTTCCTTTCCTGAATTTCCTGTCTATTCCTGTCCTGTCTCATATATTCCTTTCCTTTCCTTTCCTTTCCTTTCCTGAATGTCCTGTCTATTACTGTCCTGTCTCATATATTCCTTTCCTTACCTTTCCTTTCCTTTCCTTTCCTTTCCTTTCCTTTCCTTTCCTTTCCTTTCCTTTCCTTTCCTTTCCTTTCCTGAATGTCCTGTCTATTACTGTCCTGTCTCATATATTCCTTTCCTTACCTTACCTTTCCTTTCCTTTCCTTTCCTGATTGTCCTGTCTATTCCTGTCCTGTCTCATATATTCCTTTCCTTTCCTAAATGTCATGTCCTGTCACATCCTTTCCTTTAGTTTCTATTCATTTAGTTTCCTTTCCCGAATGTCCTGTCTATTCCTGTCCTGTCTCATATATTTCTTTCCATTCCTACATGTCATGTCCTGTCTCATCCATTCCTTTCCTTTCCTGAATGTCATGTCCTGTCTTGTCCTTTCCTATCGTTTCCATTCATTTCCTATTCTTTCCTTTCCTTTCCTTTCCTTTCCTTTCCTTTCCTTTCCTTTCCTTTCCTTTCCTTTCCTTTCCTGAATGTCCTGTCTATTCCTGTCCTGTCTCATATATTCCTTTCCTTTCCTTTCCTAAATGTCATGTCCTGTCACATCCTTTCCTTTAGTTTCTATTCATTTAGTTTCCTTTCCCGAATGTCCTGTCTATTCCTGTCCTGTCTCATATATTTCTTTCCTTTCCTACATGTCATGTCCTGTCTCATCCTTTTCTTTAGTTTAGTTTCCTTTCCTTTATTTCCTTTCCTGTCTTGCCCTGCCATTGCCCATTTCCTCTCTCATTCTTTTCGGTTCTATCCCATTCCTTTCCATTCCCTTTAGGTACATTCTGGTCTCTTTCATCACCTCCAGTCACTCTTTTCCCTTCCCTCTCTAGTCGTGTCCATTTCTAGTTCTATCCTGCTCTTCACCTGGAATGTCCTGTCTGTCCCTCTCCTGGTCTTTACTGGTCCCTTCCCTTCCACAGTTTCATTTGTGAACTGGATTCTTTTTTACTAAACCCATAACTGCAACAGTTCTCAGACTGCTTAAGTGGTTTGAAGAAAACACCCCATTGTTCTGTTTTGAATCATGTGCATGACATTCTGTGGATATTTGTGATAGGATTTCACATCGAGCCTATTCTGAGAATTAAGGTCCCTCCCTTTATTTTTTCCTTGGTGACCATCTCAGGTGGAAAACGTGCTACCTTAACAATGACATAAAACTGCTGAGGGCCCTGAGGTGAAGACAGATAATTAATTTTCTGTGCCCAGTCCCTTGAAGAGGGCAGGCCATTTTTCATAGTTCAACTTCTCATATTTTGCCTACAGAGCAAACCCAGATATTGTTACTTATGGATACATGCGTTAGAAACCTATTTAATTGAAAATGTGAACACAAGCTATGCATGCTGCTAAAAAGCCCATGTAGCTTATCCTGATCCTTCTCAGTGAGAGGATAAAGTTACAGCACTGGGTGAGGGTTAGAGAATAGCCAACTCTGTCCCTTCATGAATGGATCATTTATTTGGCCTTGAGGTCAAAGAGGGTGTAGAGAGAGAAGAAGAATATACCTGTCTTAGCCTCCATGGAGAGGGAAGGCTGGCTTCTGCCTGCGCTGTTGATGGACATGACAGTGAGAGTGTAGTCTGTGTATGGCTGGAGGTTGGTGACAGTCCCTGGAGAGCCGGGTACAGAGATCTCTGAGAAGAAAGATCCATCATTTGTCTCAGCACGCAGGATGTAGGAAGTGGCACCGGAGACCAAAGTGAATTCCACAGTGATTCTCTGGCTTTCTTTAGAGGAGGCCATCACAATGGTGGGCACATCAGGAGCTGAAAAAAAGATGAGAATTTTTACAGTTCCATTAATTTCACACATCATAAGTTAACACTGGTAGCCTAACAGACTCAAAAATATTAAACTGCAAGCAAGGTCAATTCAACAAATAAGATGCTAAGCCTGAAATCATGGATTCTATAAGGAAAACCTGGAATTATCGGGAAATTTAAAAATGGTCATTTCCAGGCATAGAAAGATCATGGAAATTTCTTTCTATTTTGAAAACACTTATAACATTTTTTTTTCACACTGAGACGTATTACCTCCTAGATCCAATAAGTACTCTTTAGCAAGCCATGTGATTTCAGTACGCACCAGTGGATCCATCAACAGCAGCATCTGTCAGCATGTTCATGTGGCTGCCCAGGGCTTCGACACGAAATGTGTATGCAGTGTTGGGATTCAGGGAATTAACGGAGCCCATAATGGTGTTTTGTCCAAAGCTGGAAAAGACCACAGGGACTTGAGAGTTTCGGAGAGAAGCTGTTACTCTGTAGGTCAATGCGCCATCATATTGGCTCCAGCGCAACACCGCGCTCTTTGATGTCACCGAAAAAATACTGACAGTTATTGTGCTGCCTGTAAAAGACAAGAAACTTAGCTGTCTGAGGTATTCATTAATGCTGGTTAAATATAACTCAAATCATAATGGAGAACAGTGTATTTACGAGTATGAATTTGAATTTAAACAGATACTGTGAATTTGATCCTGATGAGTAGTACCTGATGCCTGTAAATGAAACAGTTAACTTTTATTAGACGGTAAACATTTATAACAAGTATAACTTGTACATATTGATTGTTTAATTCCAAGTGTTTTTCATAACTGCATTAAATAAAAAATTAGTATTAATGCATTAAAAGTATTAATGCATAACAGAATCATTTATTTTATTACTTTTTTATTCATAGAAATACCATTTCTCTTTTCATTCACATCATCCTATGCTGCATGTGACAAAGTACTTGATTTATGAATAAAGGGAAATGTGAAGTGAATAAATGAAATTACATAACTTACCTGTGAGACTACTCCAAGCAAAAGGACCAGGCCCTTGATTCTCCCGAGGTTTGCCATCTGTTTTCTCTGTTTGAATCCTGATTTCTCTTTTTTAATCTAAACTCTGCACTCTCTTCAGTTTCTTGTGTTTTGGCTGAATATACATGCAGCTTTTATTTAAGCCATCTCAGATACTTTAACCTAACCGCACCTCCTCAGAATAGCTGGCCAATAAGAGCTGGGGATGAGAAGGAGCTAGCCAATCAGAAGTGAAGATGAGACATGCATGTAAACAGATGTAACAGAAGTGTAACTGGAGGAAGAATATAGCCACACAGTCTAATGTCAATAATGCACATTTGTGTAGTTAGTTTTATTACTCATTCTAAAGTGTTACACAGGTATGCTGTCCCTGCCATCTTTTCTTAAAAAACTAAATAAATAAAAAATAAAATAAAAGGAGACACCTCCCCACAATTTACTTTGTGTAATTTAAAGGTGTGTGTGTGTGTGTATAATGCGTTTATACTGTTTTGCGGTTCTTGCAGACGATGATTGTTGTGAGGAGTGCATGGTGAAATTATTCTTTTTACTTTTCAGAAATTTTAATTGTAAATTTGTTATTGAACTTTGATCGTAGTGCGTATCAGGGCTTTTAAACATAAACACCAGTGTTTTATTACAAAATTACATTAAGCATTAATTTTCGGAATAATTTCATTTTAAATTCAGTTTTAAATAACAAATTCGTAAGCAATTGAAGAATGACATGTTTAATGAACTTTATCTTGTTCTCTGGCCAGTAATGGTGGAAATGTAGTTTTTGTAATCCAGACTTTAAAAAATAAACTCGTTCCGAGAAAAAAAAGTAAAAGTGTTGCCGACCAGCCCGGTTTTTTCATCGAAATCACAGTTTTTGTTTTGTTTGTTTGTTACTTATAATTTTCAGAATATATTAAAATAAACATTTTGAGCACGATCTATGCTTGATATGCGTTTATAAATCTGTGCATATCTTCTTCTGGCAAAACTCTCCACACGTGCACGCGCGCTCCCTCACCCCTCCCAGATGACGGAGGCGCGCGGCCGTAGACTTGTTGTGCCTCACTCAAGATGGCAACTGGAGCAGATCACGGCTTGAAAAAAATTGTTTGGCAAAGTAAGTACATTGAGTAATGAGGTGATTTTTCTACAGCCCTCTTATATACATCGTCATTTATAAGAGTTCAGCTCAGTGGAAGAGCTGTCAGAAGTTTAAAGAGATGGGTTTATCCTGAGAGAGTTTCAGTCGTTTAATGAAGTTGTTTAGGCGTTGTTTTGGTGCCAGTGGAGACGAGCTGCAATATGGATTGTGTTCCGTTTTATTTTTTGAGCTATGTTTGCCTCAGTAAATTTCTCGCATGTGTCATTGAGTCCCAGTTTCCGTTAGCTGCTGTGCTAACGTTAGCCAGTCCAGTCCTGCTCCGGGGGTTTCCGTTTGTAACGGGGAAAGGGTCAGTAGCTGCGGGGTTCTGTAACCTCTCCTCACTTTTGGAGACGTCATAATGGAACTTAAGTTCTCCCGCGCGCGTGTTCCAATCTGTGAACTTTAATGACTTCCGGTCGGCAGAGTTATGGACTGGTATTTATGTTCACAACACTTGATGACAACTGGCCATAACAACAAACACACACACACACACACACACACACACACACACACACAAACACAAAGTAATTTTTCAATGTTAAAGATATGGATTCAAGCGTAATGTGTATATGTGTCTATGTGTTTTTAAAAGTATTATAAATGGTTATATGCACTTTCACATATCAAACGTTATACTGCAGTGATTCTAAGGGGGCCTCAGCAAATTCCCAACACTGTGATATATGGCTCAAATCATATTAAATGTTTATTTTATTTATATATGACTTGTATATAACTCAGAATAGGAGACACATCCACAGGTCAAGATCTACATAAAATAACAAAATAGTATTTTACACACATGCTTATTTATAATATTTCTAAGCGTTTTTATTTATTTATTCATTTACATGTGGATTTATTCATTTACTCTTCAAGCAGAACACACTCTAAACAGAAAGTAAAGCGTCTTGAAATTTTTTGGGATTTTCAGTTTCCCGTTGCATCAGCAAAACTGATTCATTGCCACAACTAACAGATCCCTTTATTCGTCATCACAGGAATCAAGGACACCCTCATTGCAGACTGCAGAAAGTCAGAAGTATGGAAGGTCAGTTTGAATGTTTTCTGTGTATATTTTGCACATCTGTGGCACTGAGGGCTGTCCAGGTTCATCTGCTTGATTGGACTCCCTCTGTTTGCTCCCGCTGTTTAAACACAGGCTGAGCAGGTCACCTTCACCACATTTACTTTACTATATACCAGTGGTTTTCAACCTGTGGGCCGCGGCCCCCTAGCGGGTCGCGATGGTATTGCATGTGGGCCGCCAGTTACTATTAAAAGAAATAATATTGTTCATATATGTAAAAATGTCTAAGTCATAACATAATAACATCATTTCATATATATATATATATATATATATATAAAATAACAAAATAAATATTACACTGTAACTATGCTTCCACTATTCGAGCTCACTGATTGGTTTAAGAATAAACCGCCAATTTATCTTAGATATTTGTGCTGCATATAGAACAACAGCAGTTCACTGAACAATAGCGGGGTCAGTTAATATTTTTTGCAGTGGCCCGCACAAATATGTGTTTCGTTGTGTGGGCCGCGAGTTGAAAAAGGTTGGGAACCACTGCTATATACTAATCAAACCATACTATCCCTGCTAATACTTTATGGTATTTTTTCATTTATTTTGACAAATTCATTAGAAAGAACCGGTTCGTAAGAACTCACAAATCAGACTTCACATCTCACACTATTACACTGTAATTACACAGTTAATTAATTTAGTATTATTAATTACCAACGTGTACTTATTATAGGGTTAGTGTCAGGGTTTGGTTTAGGGTTGATTGTTTGTAGTTATGCATCAGTGTACTAAAAAATTTTTACTGACTTTACACTGATTGACCCTTTGGACATTTGTTATAATGAAGGGTATTTTAATCTGAAAAGAAAAGTGTAATGGAAACCAGTAGATGATTCACATACAATACAATGACTGTTTCACATGTCAAACCTGTCCTCACAGATCCTCATTCTGGACCAGTTCACCACGCGCCTCCTCTCCTCCTGCTGCAAAATGTCCGACCTCATGTCGGAGGGCATCACGAGTACGTAGAAGTCCTGTTGTGTATCATGTGTGTCAGACAGAAACCCAGCCGTCTGCTGATTCAGTGTTTAGACTTCATTGTGTAGCGAGAAGAGTCGGACGCTCTTCCTTCCTGTGTTTTCCAGAAGGGAAGCTTTTGGTTTTCTCCACATCGAGCAAAAGAATAGACATGTGTTAGACGGGGGGTAGGGGTGTTATTGTCATAACGTGTTACTCTCTCGTTTGTTCACAGTTGTGGAGGACCTGCACAAAAACAGAGAGCCAGTTCTAGAGATGAAGGCCATCTATTTCATGAGAGCCACTGCTGAGGTCAGGGCGCAGCTGACACAAGTAATAATGTCACATACTTTACTGTGCTGATCTGTGAGTGACCCGGATGCTTTATATTTGCAGTGTATTGATGCATTTATTAATGACTTCAAACCGAAACCCAAATACAAAGCTGCCTATGTCTTCTTCACTGACTGTGAGTTCACTGATACGAGTATCTCAAAATTGTGTTAGTGCTGTCAAACGATGAATCGCAGTTAATCACATCTAAAATAAATGTTTCGATTACATAATGTGTGTGTGAACTGTGTATATTTATCATGTATATATAAATACACGCACATACAGTATATATTTTGAAAACATTTACATGTATTTATATTCCTGTAATTTACATCAAATGTATATATTTCTAAACATATTTTTATTAAATATGTACATGCATGTGTATTTATATACGTATATATACAGTGCATACACATATTATGTAAACAAAAGCATTTATTTTGGATGCGATTAATTGTTTGACAGCACTGTGTTATTTTCAGCAAGAGTGATGTTTTTATTACTTTTATATCAAAATGTCCACAGACTGTCCTGATGATCTCTTCGACAAGATGAAGAAGAACTGTGCCAAGCACATTAGAGTGTGTAAAGAGATCAACATCTCGTTTCTGCCGCTGGAAGCACAGGTGAGTGTATCTGGAGATTCATTTAGCCTGTAATGGCTGAGAGCTGTGTTGTTCATGACTCTGTGTGTGTGTGTGTGTGTGTGTGTGTGTGTTGTATGGGTGAGCTGTGCAGGTGTTCAGCTGTGATAACGCAGAGGCCTTCAAGAGCATCTACTCTCCGAACAGTCAGGACCGAGATCAGACGCTGGAGATGATAGCGGATCAGATCGTAACGCTCTGTGCCACGCTGGACGAGTATCCTGGAGTCAGATTCAAGAAGTACAGTCAGCCAGCACGTGCTCAGACTACACCTGGTGCTCGAATGGATGTTTAATCTACCTTTCTGTAATGAATTTTCTGTTCCATGTAGAGATCCGTGTCTTAATTATGGAAAGAAGTTGGCTGAACTTGTGGATAATAAACTGGCACGACATTATGAGTTGGATGATAATTCAAAGAAAAAGGTGAGCATTACAGTGTAACTGATTGATATATGGTTAGATTAGAGCTTGGGATAGACGATGTGGGCTTAACCCTCTGGGCTTCTTCGTAAATGGGTCACACTTAGCTTCCTCCCGCCCGAAAACGGGCGAAGCCTTAAAATTGTACTTTACTTTTTCCCAGGATAACCAATCAAATATATTTTTGTTCTATAATGTTTTCTGATTATTATTTAGAATTTTTAGATTTTTTTATGATACTTTGCATTAATTATATAATTTTTATGAGCTATTTTTTCCATTAGAATTAATATATAATTTTTTATTTTATATTGATTTTTTAAAAAAAATTCAATAAATGCAGCATTTCACATCAAAATAGAGTGCTAGCCTAAAAAAAAAATGTTCCAGGAGAAGAACTTCATCTAGTGGCTTTAAAAAATAGCCACTTTTGTGTAATGTCCTGTACCAGCCTGTAGGCTGTCTATAGCTTCCTATATATCCTATATAGAAAGGCTTTTTGATTCCTTTTGTTGTTTTAGACATGATTTCTCTATCTTATTCGTTTTTTTTATTTAGATATACATTTAGATATTCTAAAAGATGATTACTTTATTTTCTTAACAAAAATGTTTAGATAAGTATCAGGTTTTGCATTATGATTACAATCAAACTATAGCATTTGGTTAGAAAGGGAACACAATGTGTGTGTGTGTGTGTGTGTGTATGTGTGAGTGAATGTGTGTGTGTGTGTGTGTGTGTGTTGCATTTGAGCGAGAGTCTCTTTTTGTATTTTTTATTTATTTATTTTTGCATATTCTCAAAATTTGCTGTTGCAGTCTTACCAGTCTCTCTCTCTCTCTCTCTCTCTCTCTCTCTCTCTCTCTGTGTGTGTGTGTGTGTGTGTGTGTGTGTGTGTGTGTGTGTGTGTGCATTTGAGCAAGTTTTTTTTTTCATTTATTGATTTTATGTGGAATATTCTACAAATTTGCTGTTGCAGTCGCCAGTTTATCTGTGTATGTGTGTGTGTGTTTGTGTGCGTGGGTGTGTGTGTGTGTGTGTGTGGGGGGGGGTCTTATTTGCACTCTTGATGTTCTAGAGTGTCACCCCTTCATTGCTGTACACTTTTTTTCAGCACAGTTGCTGATCTGTAGCTTGTACCACCAAAAGTTTCTCTGAGTTTTCCTATTTTTTCATATTTCCCATTCATTTCCTATGTCACCCGTTTTCGGGCGGGAGGAAGCTAAGTGTGACTTTTTTTTTTTTACGACCCTTTAACATATCAGAATCATCTCCTTGATTTTTTTGTGTGTTCATATAGGTAATACAACAAAAGTCACCAAGTTTCATCCCCATCCGATGAAGCAAAAAAATTAAACATTTAAAAACGTTCAAGTTTTCGCCCGTTTTCGGGCGAAGAAGCCCAGAGGGTTAAACGTATATCGCGATCATTTCTGGTATTTATTGCGTTAGTTCTATCAATGAATGTAATTCGGGGAATCTTATGCGTTCATATACACTTGAAATTCCCTGAACATTTGAGGATTGAGGACAATCGTTCTGAAACAGATTCATTGTATAAGATTGAACTGATTCAGGAAAATGAACTGGCGACTGTATAAGCCCAAGTTTTGTAGGAAAGCCCTAGTAGGATTGGTGAATAAGATTGTGTTTTCCCTGAGGCTTGCTCTTTAGTCTGTGAAGTTTGTTCTTTTTCTGATAAGTGATACTACTTTCTTTTCACGTTCAGGATAAAACGCCGGCTCAGCTTCTGATTGTGGATCGAGCGCTGGACCCTGTTAGCCCTATTCTTCATGAGCTCACTTACCAGGCCATGGCTTATGACCTCATACCAATAAAGGACAACATCTATGAGTATGACACCGCAACCTAATTCAGCCAAATCGCTTGATTTCTATTTATTTTAACAGGAATCCTTGCTCTTATTGTGCTTCTCCTGTGTGTTTGTGTTTTTCTGTGTGTCTTCTCTTAGGTATAAGTTAAAGGATGGCTGTAAGAAAGAAGCTTTACTGAATGAAGAGGATGAATTATGGGTCAAGCTACGTCACATGCACATTGCTGAGGTCACTGGGTGAGTTCAGTCTCCACCGTTTGACACGCGGTCACTGGGAGGAGTGAGCCGTTTGGTTTCGTTTATGTTGGGCTGGTGTAGCCTAAATGTTTATCTGTAATACATTTAATGTTGAATCAAATAAAATATTTTTTTAAAAGATACTATTTTTAATGTCTAATTAATACTTTCTCATTTTTATTATTATTTTTTCTCAAAAAAATTGCTTTAATCTTTTTGGGGTAGTTTCATAGCCATATATAACTTGATTAATTAATCGACACATCTTGTCGTTAATAAGATTAAACATTTTAATCGACTGACAGCACTAATTATGAAATATTGTTACAATTCAAAATAATTGTTTTCCATGTGAATATATTGTAGAATGTAATTGATTCCTGTGATGTGCAGCTGTATTTCCAGCATCATTCCTCCAGTCTTCAGTGTCACATGATCTTCAGAAATCATAATAATGTACTGATTTACTGCTCAAGAAACATTTCATTATTATCAATGTTGAAAATAGTTGTGCTTCCCAATATTTTGAGAAGCCGAGATATAATTTATATTTCTGGATTCTTTGAGAATTAGAAAGTTCAGAAGAGCAGAATTTATTTGAAATATATATTTTTTGTAACATTTATAAATAGCACTTTTTATCAAGTTAATGCATCCTAGATTCTTCTTAAAAAAAATAAAATAAATAATAATAATTCACCCTGACCCCAGACTCCTTCCTCCTCCTTGGAGCTTATTGTAGTACATTATGGGATTGCTTTAGCCACAAAAGATAAATGCATTGTAGCTTTGGTATTTGTCATTATGGGGGTTATGCACAACAAACCCCTGTAAAACATCCAGATGTGATGTCAGGAACAAAACCTATTACTGTCATAAATATACTTGTTAATGTAACCAGCACTATTGTATTTATTTATTCCAAAGGCAAATCCCCAAACTGGTGAAGGAAATCTCTGCCAGCAGAGGTGACAGGAAACAGGCCGATGAGAAGGTACAGTGTATTTGTACTATTAATTATTCCTCCAAACAATAACAGTAGTGTCCAGCTGCAGATTCCCTCATGTGAGTATGTCATAGATGCCCCTGTCATTGGCAGATCTCAATCGGAGGCCTATCACAGCTCATGAAGAAGATGCCAGGCTTCCGCAAGCAGATGACTCAGGTACTCATGTCCTGAAAGAGCGTGCTCTCACGTGACGCCTGTGACTGTGAACATCACATTCATACTGCATATACGTTCAGCAGTGGTGGTGGAGGCTGCCTAATACTCTCACTTAGAGTTTAATATTCCCATTTCTCTCCCTCAGAAAACTGTCCACTTAAGTTTAGCTGAGGATCTGATGAATCATTACCAGAAGAATGTGGAAAAACTCTGCAAAGCCGAACAGGTAACGCTTAATGATGCCTTGAGAGAAAGTCTAAGACTACTTTTTTGAGTCCTGCTGCCGCAAGGTTATATTCTGCACCCACCCGCTCCTGCTATATATTCACTCTTTATTCACTCGCTGTCCACTTAGAATAATTTTCTTCCTGATGCAACCGTTCCCGCTAAATTTAGATCTCGTTTCCAGAGTCTCACATTTAAATTTCCGCTACTGAAAGAAAGAAAGATAGGCTAACAAATAAAAGTGTAGTCTGCACAAACTTGTGTTGTTTTATTCGTCTTGTCCAAAGTCTTGATTTTATTGACTTTGACTAGAATTTATATGAATTATCTTAAGACACAAAATGTGTTTAATATTGTATGCAACACAGTAGGGGAAAAAAAGTGTCAGAGAAGATGAAAATGTTCAAATTCAAAAATTGTATTTCTTATTTTTATTCATCTTGTCAGGATACAATTCGTTTAACATTTACAACACAATAGGAGAAAGTGTTGCAGAGAGAAAAAATGTAGGTTGTACAAAAATAGCCTAATTAGCTATTTTTATCCGTCTTGTCAAAATACTAAATTCCTTTGATTTTAAGACCGCAGGAAAAGTGTTGCAGTGAACAATAAATGCGACATATTTCATTTAAAATTATAGGCTAAGAAAAATATAGACAAAACAGAGTTGAACATCCTTCAAGGACAGGACACGTCGCTCTATCCTTATTCTGCTCTGTAACTCATTGACAACTTATAATATATGTATATGTAAATATACGCAGGAGAGCCATGGGAATGCAGACCTCTAGTGTGTCTCTAGTGGGTCTTTTTGTGCTTTGCTTGTAGGATCTGGCTGTGGGTGCAGATGCTGAAGGACAGAAGGTCAAGGACCCCATGAGGACGTTACTTCCTGTGCTGTTGCACCCACATGACACCACTGATAAGATCCGGGCCGTTCTTCTCTACATCTTCAGTCTGAACGGTGAGCATTTTTCTGTTCTTGACATGTAGTGATTGGGAAACTGTCAAGCTTAGTACACTGCCGTTCAAATGCTTGGGATCAGTAAAACTTTCAGTGTTTTTTAAAGAAGTCCACAAGGCAGGATTCGAACTCGGGACACCCGAAGCACAACTGCGCCATGTGTGACCCTGGACCACAAAACCAGTCAATTTGGAATTAAGATTTATACATCATCTGAAGGCTGAATAAATAAGCTTTCGATTGATGTATGGTTTTTCAAGATAGTACAATATTTGGCTGAGATCCAGCTATTTGAAAATCTGTAATCTAAGGGTGGAAAAAGTTTACAGAAGTATTGAGAAAATTGCCTTTAAAGTTGTTCAAATGAAGTTCTTAGCATTGCATATTACTAATCAAAAATTTGGTTTAGATGAATTTATTGTAAGAAATTTACAAAATATCTTTACTTAATATCCTAATGATTTTTGCCATAAAAGAAAAATCATGAAAATAGCTAAAAAAATAGCTAAAACCACTAAAAATAGCTGGTCAGATGATCTCAGGGGACTAACAGAGGAATACTGGTTCAGTACCTCCAGATATGTTGGTGCCAACCAATTCAGAGATTTAAAAACACACACTAAAATTTTATGTTCAATTCGGAGATGGACCGGCAGCGATTTGAGAGAAGACAACGTAATATGACTTTCGAGTGCTGGTCAGCATATTTGCAGCTGCATTTTGAACTGGCTGTAGACATGCCAGGGCTTTCTGGCCAACTCTCATACAGAGAGAATTACAATAGTCTAAGCATGAAAAAATAAATGTCTTTTCAAGAGAAAAAAGGCTGCATCTTTGCTAAAAGTCTCAAATTAAAAGAAAAAAAAACAAGATTTTACCACCAAATTTATTTGCTTGGCAAATTTGAATTCTGAGTCAAAAAGTACAGCTACATTTTTCACTACTGCTTTATTATGTTTAGCCACGGAGCTAAGAATAGAGTTGATAGTAGTTTGATTGCTGACTGGGCCCCCCAAAAAAACGTAATCTCCATTTTATTTTCATAAAATTTTAAAAGTTTAAAAGTTCATACCAGACCCATTGTCTTTTTGAAGTGGCAAAAAAATTAGCATATCATCGGCATAACAATTAAATGAAACATGTTTCCTAAGTATAGTTTCTAAAGGGAGAAGGTACAGTGACAACAGAAGGGGGGCAACAATAGATCCTTGAGGGACTCCACACTAGTGGAGCTGACGCTGACATACATTCACCCAATTTTACAGTGAAACTTCTATCTGCTAGATATGACTTAAACCATTTAAGAGCTATTCCAACATAGTTTTCCAGTCCAAAATATTATGATCAACGGTGTCGAATGCTGCACTCGGGTCCAATAACATTAGGATCGACAAGGTCCCAAAATCAGCATTAAATAGTATATTATTTTAAACTTAAAAGTGCTGATTCTGTGCTATGTTTTGCCCTAAACCCAGATTGAAAAAAACGTAATATTACAAATTATTGTATTAGAATAAAAACTACCTTCTCCAGAATCTTAGAAAGAAAAGGCAGTTTTGAGATTCGTCGAACAATTTTTTTTAATCAAATAAATATAGCTTTGATGAGCAGGAGAGACTCGATTAAAAACATTTAAAATCTTACTCATCCCAAACTTTTGAATGGCAGTGTGTTTTCCTGCTGGGTGAGTGCAGCTGTATGTGTGTTTGTGTGTGATGAGCAGGTACGACAGCAGAGAACCTGAATAAACTGATTCAGCATGTGAAAATTGAGGATGAGAAAGGGTATATCCTGAACTGGGAACATCTGGGAGTTCCCATTCTATCCACGGTGAGCCTGCGGATGCTTTCTGTCTCCTCTGGCACTCCTTCTTTTCCTACTGATATTGCATAATTCGCTCATACTGGTGACTTATTATTTGGTTCTGATGCATTTTAAATTACAGTTTTGTAGTTTTAAATGTATTTGGCATCCATACCAACAAACTTTCCTGACACTCAATGGCATTTTCTAAACCACAGTAAAGGATAAATTTACTATTTATTTAAGAGTATTTGACATTTCTGATTGGACGTGTGAAATACAAATGCTGTTTAACAGGGACTTATTTTTTCTGATATTCCGTTTTACCTTCATCTCTCTTCATAACAGCCGAGCATGTTTTCTTTTCGTAAACAATCTCGGAGAGACCGGTCAGATGAGGAGACTTACAAAGTGTCTCGCTGGACACCAATGATTAAAGATATAATGGAGGTGAGTGACACTTACTCTTAAACATCAGTTACCAAACTGTGTCTAAAGCACTTTTAGACAAACGTAAAAAATGTAGTGCTCAGCAAATAAATGTTTTAGTATTTATTTTATTTTTTTTATCCAGAAATAGTTTTTTTTTTCCTATCTGAGTGGTTTGTTTGTTTGTTTAAAATGTAATTTATTTCTATGGTGCAAAGCTGAATTTTCATTAAAAAAAAAAAAACTTACTTACCAAAACCTTGTGAATGGTATTATGTGTGTGTGTATGTGTATATATTTATGTATATGTATGTATATATATATATGTATATGTGTATATATATATATATATAATTATAAGTAGTTGGATAGGCCATATTACAGGTGCTGGTCATATAATTAGATTATCATCAAAAAGTTGATTTATTTCACTAATTCCATTCAAAAAGTGAAACTTGTATATTATATTCATCCATTACACACAGACTATTATATTTATTATATTTATTTTATTTTTGATGATTATAACTGACCACTAAGTAAAATCTCAAATTCAGTATCTCAGAAAAAAAAAATATATAACTAAGACCAATACAAATAAAGGATTTTTTGAAATCTTGGCCAATTGAAAAGTATGAACATGAAAAGTATGAGCATGTACAGCACTCAATACTTAGTTTGGGCTCCTTTTGCCTGAATTACTGCAGTAATGTGGCGTTGCATGGAGTCGATCAGTCTGTGGCACTGCTCAGGTGTTATGAGAGCCCAGGTTGCTCTGGTAGTGACCTTCAGCTCTTCTGCATTGTTGGGTCTGGCATATCACATCTTCCTCTTCACAATACCCCATAGATCTTCTATGGAGTTAAGGTCAGGCGAGTTTGCTGACCAATTAAGAACAGGGATACCATGGTCCTTAAACCAGGTACTGGAAGCTTTGGCACTGTGTGAAGCTGACAAGTCCTGTTGGAAAATGAAATCTGCATCTCCATAAAGTTGGTCAACAGCAGGAAGCATGAAGTGCTCTAAAACTTCCTGGTATACGATGTGTTGACCTTGGACCTCAGAAAACACAGTGGACCAACACCAGCAGATGACATGGCACCCCAAACCATCACTGACTGTGGAAACGTTACACGGGACCTCAAGCAACGTGGATTATGTGCCTCTCCTCTCTTCCTCCAGACTCTGGGACCCTGAAATCCAAAGGAAAAGCTAAATTTACTTTCATCAGAGAACATAATTTTGTACCACTCAGCAGCAGTCCAGTCCTTTTTGTCTTTAGCCGAGGCGAGACGCTTCTGATGCTGTCTGTTGTTCAAGAGCGGCTTGACTCAAGGAAGGCGACAGCTGAAACCCATGTCTTGCATACGTCTGTGCGTAGTGGTTATTGAAGCACTGACTCCAGCTGCAGTCCACTCTTTGTGAATCTCCCCCACATTTTGAATGGGTTTTGTTTCACAATCCTCTTCAGGGTGTGGTTATCCCTATTGCTTGTACACTTTTTTTCTACCACATCTTTTCCATCCCTTCACCTCTCTATTAATGTGCTTGGACACAGAGCTCTGTGAACAGACAGTCTCTTTTGCAATGACCTTTTGTGTCTTGCCCTCCTTGTGCAAGGTGTCAGTGGTCGTCTTTTAGACAACTGTCAAGTCAGCAGTCTTCCCCATGATTGTGTAGCCTACAGAACTAGGCTGAGAGACCATTTAAAGGCTTTGCAGGTGTTTTGAGTTAATTAGATGATTAGATTGGGGCACCAGGTGTCTTCAATATTGAACCTTTTCACAATATAAACATTTTCTGAGATAATGAATTTGGGATTTTCCTTAGTTGTCAGTTATAATCATAAAAATTAAAATAAATAAACATTTGAAATATATCAGTCTGTGTGTAATGAATGAATGTAATATACAAGTTTCACTTTTTGAATGGAATTTCAACTTTTTGATGATATTCTAATTAAATGACCAGCACCTGTAGACTGTAGACTTATTTAACTGTAGATCGTTTTTGTTACTCTATCTTTGTCTTCTATATGTAAATGACTTTGTATCCCTGCATAAGGCAGATCAAGTTGCTGAATACTTAAAATAAATTACACTTTGGTCATATGCAAACAAGCTCATAGTTGTGATATCATATCTGTGAAATTATAATTCTCTCATTATTTACTCATCCTCATGTCGCACCAAATCTCTATGGCTTTCTTTTTTCTGTGAAACGCAAATGAAAATATTTGCAATGTGAGAGATTTCTAACCATCCATTGAAAATCCTTTCCACCGTTTTTTAAGTTTCAAATAGTATATAAGGACATGGCAAAATTAACTCGCATGAATCAAATGGTTTAAACCAAATCTTCTGAGGAGACCCGATGACTTTGAATGGATTTAAGCACAAATATTATGTAAAAGTTATTTTTTAATCATTAGTGAGAAGAGCCAATAAAGATGAGTGTCATGTTGCTTACTGATAAATCAGCTTGTGTCAGTTAAACCTGTGTGTGTGTGTGTGTGTGTGTGTGTGTGTGTGTGTGTGTGTGTGTGTGTGAATGGCAGGATGTGGTGGAGAACAAGCTGGAGGTCAAGGACTGGCCGTATCAGTCTGAATGTCCGTCTGTGTGGAACGGCTCGCGTGCTGTAAGGTAGGGCAGGAGAGGCTGATTCACACAAATCACTCACACTTCACAAGTG
Source organism: Carassius carassius (assembly GCF_963082965.1). NCBI lineage: Eukaryota > Metazoa > Chordata > Actinopteri > Cypriniformes > Cyprinidae > Carassius > Carassius carassius. Next base: position 6,249,002 of record NC_081791.1, read on the forward strand.
TCTTGCATAACAAATTAATAACCTTAATTTCCTTTAAGATACACCCTTAAATATTGTACATTCAGTACAACAGCAGCTGTGGCATATTTTCTTGGCAGCTCATACATCAGTTTGAACTGTAAATGCCCAGTGTTTCATCATAACTGTTGAGTGTAAAGTTCAGTGTCTCTCTCTCTTCATTCCTCTGGCTGTCAGAGTGGTGAGGTAAGACGAGAGCGAAGATCAGTCCTTTGGGGTTTTTCTGTGTGCACATAAAGCATTAAGTTTAATTTCTTTACTTTAATAACATGGGCCTACCTAAAGTTTAAAGGCTGCTCATTTCCTGCTGATGATCTTATTGCATGATGTGATAGATCATACTGTACCGTTCAAAGGTTTGGGTCAGAACGATTGATTTATTGGTTGATTGAAAGAAATTAATAATATTAATCTGTGCTTTTATTCAAATTGATCAAAAATGACAGATTAATATAATATAATATTTTTCAGATGCAGAGATTGTTTCCATGTATTAATTGCTAAGCAGTTTTCTCTCTTTTTTTTAAATTGATTTTAAAAAGATTACAAATATAAACAAGGGTTAGTTTGCTTTTGTTTGTTTGTTTTGCATATATTTAATGTTAAATTAGTAAATAAGTAAATCTGTGTATCAAACTGATAAAAAGGGATGATAGACATTTGTAGGTTTACAAAAGATTTATATTTCAAATATATATATATATATATATATATATATATATATATATATACAGTCGTGGCCAAAAGTTTTGAGAATTACATAAATATTAGTTTTCAAAAAGTTTGCTGCTAAACTGCTTTTAGATCTTTGTTTCAGTTTTTTCTGTGATGTACTGAAATATAATTACAAGCACTTCATACGTTTCAAAGGCTTTTATCGACAATTACATGACATTTATGCAAAGAGTCAGTATTTGCAGTGTTGGCCCTTCTTTTTCAGGACCTCTGCAATTCGACTGGGCATGCTCTCAATCAACTTCTGGGCCAAATCCTGACTGATAGCAACCCATTCTTTCATAATCACTTCTTGGAGTTTGTCAGAATTAGTGGGTTTTTGTTTGTCCACCCACCTCTTGAGGATTGAACACAAGTTCTCAATGGGATTAAGATCTGGGGAGTTTCCAGGCCATGGACCCAAAATTTCAACATTCTGGTCCCCGAGCCACTTAGTTATCACTTTTGCCTTATGGCACGGTGCTCCATCATGCTGGAAAATGCATTGTTCTTCACCAAACTGTTGTTGGATTGTTGGAAGAAGTTGCTGTTGGTGGGTGTTTTGGTACCATTGTTTATTCATGGCTGTGTTTTTGGGCAGAATTGTGAGTGAGCTCACTCCCTTGGATGAGAAGCAACCCCACACATGAATGGTGTCAGGATGCTTTACTGTTGGCATGACACAGGACTGATGGTAGCGCTCACCTTTTCTTCTCCGGACAAGCCTTTTTCCAGATGCCCCAAACAATCGGAAAGGGGCTTCATCGGAGAATATGACTTTGCCCCAGTCCTCAGCAGTCCATTCACTATGCTTTCTGCAGAAGATCAATTGGAGAGAAGTGGCTTCTTTGCTGCCCTTCTTGACACCAGGCCATCTTCCAAAAGTCTTGGCCTCACTGTGCATGCAGATGCGCTCACACCTGCCTGCTGCCATTCCTGAGCAAGCTCTGCACTGGTGGCACTCCGATCACGCAGCTGAATCCTCTTTAGGAGACGATCCTGGCTAGGGCTGGGATAAACGATTATTTTTTTACAGATTAATCTAGCGATTATTTTTTTCGCTGCATCGATTAATCTAACGATTAATTTTTTAGCCCGATTTGATTTCGATTATCTCCCCATTAATTGACTACTAACAATTTATACATGTTGATTTACATATCTGAATGAAAAAAACATCAATTCCTTAACATTGCAATATATGTTTATTGCTCTTAAATTACAAAATAAAAGACTAAGAATGCATTACTTTGCACTTGTATAGAGATAGCATTCAATAAAACCTTGAAGCCTTGAAAACACATAGCTTACTGAATAAAGCTTACTGAACACATAGGGCCTAGCTTACTGAAAAAAAGTTCTTCTTTCAGATGAAAATAACAACAACTTGATGTCTAGCATTCAATAAAAAAGTTCACCCAAAATACTTGTTTAGAGCAATTGAAAGAATACAGTAACCAATGTAACCTTTAGGGCTTTAAGCTAATACAGAGAGTGCTTTTCCAAAAAATAAAAAAAAATAAAATTAACAGGAGCCAGCAGCCTGTCATGTAGAAAAAAAAATCACCGAATGCTCCACGTGAAACTTTGGCGTTCCGCGCTTTTTCTATCGTGTCTAATGATTTTGGTTAATATGCACGAGGGAGGGAGAGAGGGAGAGAGAGAGAGAGAGAGAGAGAGAGAGAGAGAGAGCAAGAAGCGCTCGTGTTGTTTGAAGAATGTGAGTGCGTGCACACAGCCGGGGCTATCT
>NC_081791.1:6256483-6268983 GCF_963082965.1 Carassius carassius
AACCTGGGCAAACAACCCATGGAAAGATTTACCATCGAGGAGGACAAACCCTGTCATAGCTAATCTCAGGACTGAAGGGAACCAATCTCAACTGATTTATCACCTCATACAGCATTATTTCTTATGCACTTAAAAGATTATCACATGAAAATAACACACCAGTGGCTCTACATGAAACATTTTGAGGTCATTTAATTTCTAAAACTCAGTTGTACTCAATTTACTCTATACACACACACACACACACACACACACATATATATATATATATAAATAAAACATTAACTCTTCACAACTAGCTGAAACTTTGTTGAGGTATTTAGGCTTCTTCTTTTTATTGTGTTTTATTGAGCTTTATAAAATACCTAAAGTTAAAACATTATATAGTAGTATGCATCATGATTAAGGACTTGCTTGACACCCAGTTAGTTTAATAACCCTTCAATACAAAAGCTAAAAACAGATCAGCTCGTGACCAGAGTCTTACAGACTGGTGCCTTTATGAATCAGTGATGGCGAAGTGCTTGCACTGGGTTTTCTCAAACACTTTTTGTGTTTATATCTCACACACTGACGGTAGTTACTTCTAAACTCCTCCTGACTGTCAGTTTGAGAAGATGTTTTAATGTTGGTCGGTTTGTTACTGAATTAGGTTGAATTGTACATATGTATTGTTTGCTTTTGTGCTGCTCGAGAGTTTTGCTTGTATAAAACTTTAACTCATGAATGAAAAAAAGAGGGATTTAACAGATTTAATATTTTATATTGAACAACTGACTTAACTTTAATGACGCAGTTCAGTTCTTGATTGCTTTGTAATGTTTGTGCAATGTTTATAATATGTTCTGTCTAATGTCAACTGTACTTATCATAAAAATATAATATTGTATCTATGTGTGGTTTCGTGGATTCTGTTCTACAAGTTTCTGAAGTAAATGCAAGAGAGGATTATTAGGCCGTTTCTTGACGTCCAGTGAGCTTTTTCACGCATTTAGCTATTAATAATTTTTGTACCATTATTCTGTCGCGCTTTTTATTTAAATTGAAATAAAGAAATTATAGAAGTATCGGATGAATAGATACGTCACAGGAGGCCCGCAGAGGGCGCTGGTGGAAAGAAAGAAAATGTGAACCTTTTGTTGTCAATTGAAAATATTTTTACAGGTTGGTTGGTTAGATTCCCAAATGCGCTTATATTGTTAGGAGGTGATTTTAACATTATTCTAGATGGTTCTATAGATAAAAGTCCACCCTCTCAGCGTAACAATTCAGACTCATGCTTTACTGACTTTATAAGAAGATTTAAACTGATAGATATATGGAGAGAGAAGAATCCTAATAGCAGATTGTATACCTGGAGCAATAAATCAGGCTCTAGGCAATCACGACTGGACTATTGGCTTATATCTGACAGTTTAAACAAGGATTATGTTGATGTTAGCATCTGCCCTACTCCCTTAACTGATCATAAAGCCATATGCATATCTCTTAATATCTCAGCTGATTCTACACTTACCACACACTCAAGTTATTGGAAGCTTAACTGTTCTGCACTGCAAAATGAGGTAGTCCAATATAAAATAAAGGATATGATTTCACTTTATTGGTCTAAAGCAAACAAAGAAATCTGTTTTGGGCTTAACTGGGACCTGCTCAAATAGGAGATAGGAAAATATTTAAGAAAGTTTGGTGCTGAAACAGTCAAAGCTAGGAAAGCGGAGGAGTTAAAGATTGTCTCTAATATAACAAATTTATCTTGCAGAGAATTTGACTCCCTAACAAAGGAGGAAAAAGAAGAGTTATCTTACTCACAAATCAAACTTGATGAAATGTATCAGCAAAAAGCAAAGGGTGCCTTTATCAGGTCTCGCTCTAAGTGGTTAGAAGAAGGCGAACAAAACTCTCGTTATTTCTTTAGTCTAGAGAAATATCGTTCCACTAACAACAGTATCAGTAAGTTAAATATTAATGGAGCTATCACTGAAGATCATCGTAAAATATCAGAGTTTTGTTCAAAATTTTATAAAGACTTGTATAGCTCTCAATTTAGCCCAACTGTGTCTGATAATTTTTTAAACTCCCTTTCAGTGAAAATGATAAGTGAAGTGGATAGAGAGCTCTGTGACATGCCTATATCACTTGAAGAAGTACAGCAAGCTATAAACCAACTAAAAAATAACAAATCGCCTGGGTGTGACGGGCTATCCTCCGAATTTTATAAATCCTTTATCGCTGAACTGTCCCCTTTTTTATTAAAAGTCTTCATAGAATCCATTGAAAACGAATGCCTCCCCACCTCTCTGACCCAAGGAATAACAGTCCTAATTCCTAAACCAAACAAGGACAAATTATTTTTAGATAATTGGCGCCCAATTTGCTTGCTTAACAACGATTATAAAATCTTAGCTCTCTTATTGGCTAGAAGATTACGGTCTGTTCTGGACTCCATCATAGACGAAACACAATCAGGCTTCATGAACAAAAGGCATATAGGAAATAACATTAGGCTCATTTTAGATATTTTAGATTACCCAGAAATGGTAGAGGAGGGTGGGCTCATGCTGTTTGTAGATTTCTACAAAGCATTTGACACCGTTGAGCATCCATTCATTTTACAGTCCCTTAAAAAATTCGGTTTTGGTGAGTTTTTTTCCTCCGCTATTAAAAGTCTTTATAACAATAGTAATAGCTCAATTAGACTAACAGGTGGTATGTCCCCCAGGTTCAATGTTTCTAGAGGCATCCGACAAGGGTGCCCAGCTTCGCCATACCTCTTCCTACTGGTAGCCCAGCTTTTGTCTGATCATATTAAATCAAGTAAGATAAACGGCATCAATATATTAGGTAGAGAACTTATTATATCTCAACTGGCGGACGATACCACTCTCTTTCTTAGAGATGAAAATCAAGTTTCTGGTGCAATAAATATCATAGAAAAATTTTCCATGGCCTCTGGCTTAAGGCTGAATATCAATAAGTGTGAAATCATGTCTATTAAGGACTGCATGAAATCTTCCATTTGTAGTATCCCAGTCAAGAGTGAACTTGTTCACTTAGGTATCACAATTACCAAGGACCAACAAAAAAGGACTTTATTGAACTTTAACCCGATTATTCAAAGAACCAGAAAAAAGCTGAACCAGTGGCTGTTACGGGATCTCTCCCTCAGAGGCAGAACCCTACTGTCTAAGGCAGAAGGTTTATCATGGTTAACATATCCAGCTCTATCTCTGTATGTGGACAAAAAACATACTACTGAGATTGACAAGCTACTTTTTAATTTCTTATGGAGAAATAGAACCCATCATGTGAAGAAGTCTGTTCTAACAAATGACTATGAAAAGGGTGGATTAAACTTTATCGATTTCTGTACTCTTAATAATACGTTTAAAGTAAATTGGTTGAAACATTTCTTTAAAAATCCTAATTCTATTTGGAATGTCATACCATGTCATATTCTGTCAAAACTGGGTGGGCTGAGTTATTTCTTAACCTGTAATTATAATATTGATAAAGTCCCGATAAAAATGGCATCCTTTCACCGCCAGGCCTTCCTTTCATGGTCTCTTATTTTTAAACACAATTTTTCACCCAACAAATATTACATATGGAACAACAAAGACATACTGTTTAAAAACAAATCTTTATTTATTGATTACTGGTTTAATAATAACATTATTTTTGTTGACCAATTATTTAACAGGGATGGTTGTCTTTACTCTTATAGTGAGTTTCTAGAGGAATACAAAATTCCTGTGTCTCCTGGAGATTATGCCAAAGTCTTTGGAGCAATTTCTTCTGGTGTCTGCATGTTATATAGAGCTCAACCCAGATTGGACACTCAACAACTAACTTTGTTATCGCTGACTGACACTTCAGTTGGTAAGATTTGTTTTTCTTGTAACAATGGTAAGAACAATAAACTAATTAGATCCCTGTTCAAAACAGAAATTATCACAGTCCCATATGTGGTTCCATACTGGAATAAATTTGTGCAAAACATTGACTGGAAGAAGGTCTGGCTCTTACCCAACCAATATTTGCTGACCAACAAAATTAGAGAAATATCATTTAAAATAATTCATAAGTTTTACCCGTCTAATGATTATATTGTTAAAAAATTTAAAAAAGACATTGATGTAATGTGCACTTTCTGCTCTATGAGTATTGAAACAGTTACCCATTTGTTTTGGCACTGCCCTTTTGTCCAGAGTTTTTGGTCTGATATTTGTAATTTTATTGCAGAAAAAATTGAGAAAGATTTCAAGTTGTTTTGGAAGGATGTTCTTTTTGGCCTTTATGACCTCTACAGAACTAAGACTAGGCCTAATGAAACTTTCATTATTAATCTCATTATTCTCTTGGCAAAGTTTTACATTCATAAATGTAAGTTTGCGCATTCCAAAACATCTTTTATTGCTTTTAACATTGAGGTCAAGCAATATGTCAACACGATTAGGTATTCGCTTAATCGCTGTTGGACGTCACGTCGATGACGTGTTTTTGAAGCGACGGAAGAGTTGTTTGTATTCTTCTTTTACTGTCTATGTTTGTACTAGCCTACAAGCCTTGCATTTATCACACGTCCAGCACTTCCTAAAGACAGAGGTAAAACAAAACCCCTCTTAAGTAAATAAAGTTGTGTGATGGATAAATTGTTCATTTCGAAGCTCCACCCGCAGTGTAGAGCACAGTTTACTTTGACTGTGCCTCAGTGTGACAGATCAATCATCCCAGATGTGTTTGACCTGTGGTCTCTGTACAGCGCTGCAAGCATCTGTTTCTGTGATTTAGATTTGAGGAAGTGTGTGCTGACGGGAAATTTTACATCTCTAGTGAAATTCAAGTCTTCTTTCATTCATTATTTTTTGATACCCATACCCGTGCTCTTAGAAATTGAATGAAGGAAGACTTGATATAAATCTCATGGCCCTAACAGAGACCTGGATCAAACCAGAGGAAACTGCTACACCTGCAGCACTCTCCAATAATTTCTCATTTTGTCACTCCCCCTGTTTGACTGGAAGAAGTGGAGGTACTGGTCTGCTCATCTCCAGGGACGCCACTAGGATTGGAAGAGGCTTAGCCCCCAGTGTATTTGTAACTTGCATTTGCAAAATCTTTGCACAAGCCTGTGTGTGTATATATATATATATATATATATATATATATATATAAATAACAGTGAGAGTACACACACATGTATTATGTAAATACAAACTTTAATTTCGGATGCGATTAATCACGATTATAATCGTCTCAGACCTAGTTAGAATATAGCTAGCATATATAATAAATGTAATGAAATAATTTCGTTTAGGCTATGCATAGTGCCTAAACCTGCCAACAAATGCTTATTGTTAGAAGAAAACGAAACAATCCTTAGACATAGACTATAGTAGTGATGCAAGGTTTGGGGTTTTTTCCAACGGGGAGGTCCCGCTTTTATGAAATTATTTGGCCTGCCCCAGCCCTCCCCGCAAATAAAGTATAATTTCCTTACCCACTCCAACCCGACCAGCGGGTTATGAGGCATCTTATAATAATTCAGATATCAAATTATGAAGGACTAAAAATGACAGAAGGAAACTGCCCAGCTGTTTCACTTCAGCACTGCATTTCACACACACACACACACAAATGAGGATTAGCGCATGTAGCCGGTGAAGTCTCCACCCAGCAAACAGGGGACGTCCCCCGGATGTTCCGAACGTCCGCTTAGGTCCGCAGTACGTCCGATTTATAACGTTCGCTGGCAGATTTGGTCCGCTTTTGACGTTCACTGGCGGACGTTCGGAGGACATTCGTCTGAGACAGTTTGTGAACGTCCCTGTTTCGTCCCTCATCTGCCATTTCCATTCCAACACTTGAAAAATTCAGTCCTTTATCTTTTATCATCAGACCTGACCAGTGTTGGGCAGTAACTAGTTACATGTAACTAAATTACGTATTTAATTGCAAAATAAATGTAGCTGTAATCTGTTGATGTAATGTAAACTGTAATTAAATTAAAGTTAATTATGATATTGTTAATGATTACAAAGGGAGTTACATTTGAATATTTTCACACATATACATATTTAAAATATGAGACACCAATGTTTCTGGAGTTGAAGACACAGAATATGACACATGCTTATTCCATAACTGTTTTATTTCCTATTTTGGTTTATGAAAATGATTATTTATTTATTTTATTTTATTTTTAGATTAACTGCCTTTTTTCCAAGGCATTGTTAGATGCCAAGGTTTCCTGTCATAGCTATGCAAAGATTAGATTTCAAAAACAGTATCATAGCTATTAAACTATATCTTATTATTTTAAATCTGTATTTAACCTAAAAAAGATTGCAAAGTAAAAAGAGCTGGTAAAGTCATATTTTGAGGTGGTTGTACTTCACAATTAAATTATAGTCTTAATTCAAGTGAAGAAGGATTGTGAAATCTGAGAGTAATCAGTGTTGAGTACCACTGTAACATTCACCCTGCCTGCTTTAAATGATTCAAAATAATCAAAATTTGAGAACAATAGAAATTTAGAAAAGTAATCAAAAAGTAATCAAATGTAATCAGTTACATTACTTAAAGTCACTTGAAACAGTGACACTACTTTTAAATAAGGTAATCTGTAACTTGTAACATTTCCAAAAGTAACCTTCCCAACACTGGACCTGACACCTTGCAACTCAGACAAAGATAGTTGACAAAATCAAAACTAATATAAACTCATATTGGATTTTAAAGGGTATTTTTGCCTAAAGCAAAATCCTTTGAAAAATAAAACTATAATAATAACAGATTGCAAAATTTGCTGATTGATATTATTATTATTATTTTTACTATATAGATTTGAATACATTGTAAAATAAAGTTAATGTTAAGGTAGCACTTTATTTTACAGTCCTGTTCCTCATGTACATACTATGTACTTATTATAGTAATTACAATAACTATGTAATAACTAGGTACTAACCCTGAACCTACCCCTAAACCTAACCCTACCCCATGTAGTTACCTTGTATTACCAGAACTTTCTTAGATAAATACACTGTAAGTACAGTAGAAGTACATGTTAGTACACGTACTGTAAAATAAAGTGCAACCGTTAAATTAATAATTTTCATTTCTGGAAAAAGAAAATAGGAGTAACTTCTGTAATGAAAAATGTCATTAAATCAGGAGACTGTTTCAGCATTTAAACATCAAAATCATGATGCCTTTCAATAATACAATTGAACATAGCTACAATAAATGCATTAATGAAGAAAATATGTTTGCATCCCATTTACTTATTAAACTGTTTATTTGTGCTATATAAATAAACTTGTATTGTATAAACTGTTGGTAAGCATACAAGGAAAGTTATTTAGGAAATAAATTATTTTAGTCGGCGTGGGGGAAAACACTGCGAACATCGTGTGTATCTGAATGACAAAAATGCACATATTGAGCGCTCATTCCCAGAGACGCATAGAACAATTTTAGTCTCTTTTAACTTTAATATTCATATACACAAGTCCATATCGATATTTGATTCATTTTACAGCCCTAATATAGATGTATTCATTCAGAAATAGCCAAATTCCGTGACGTTCTGCTTTATACAGCAAGTTCTATTTTTGACTGGATTCCGCGATTCAATCGTTTCGCAAACACAGACGAGGTGAATTTATGAATGTAAGTGTAAAAGTTCTGACACAAAACTAAGTTGTTACGTGTCCACAAGCTTTTTTAAGTGGGTAAACGGGTTTATGTTCGACACTAGGCTAACGTTACATAGTTTTGCTTAAGGTAGAATCATAGACAGTAAAAGAAATGGACACAGCGACCCCATTGAAACTCAATTGAGACAAGTGAAGCCCGGTTTTAGCTATTTTTAGCACTTCCGTTTCTGACGCGCAGACTCAAACTAAGCTTGATGACGTCAGCAACCTGTCTGACAGATGTAAATCTTCTAGTAGCTGTGCGTGAAAACTGCCATCGTTAATCTTGCAGAGACGGTGAGTTTGAGCGGGGAGTTCTTTGGCATGAGTGAGCAGGAGTAAGTATTCTGATTAATTATTTTGTATAGTATTTTAAAATGTAATGCCAGTACGCCATTTTAAGTTAATTGCCTGCGAGCTTCTCCTCCTGTCTGTACGGTAATGCGACAGAGAGTCGAGTGGTTATGACGCAATCGTTAGCCTATTTTTACAAAAACTGTTTCTACGGGGCCATAATGTAACATAGAAGGCAATGGAGCCCTTTATACATTGTCGTGTATCTTTAGAAATAAATAATGGACAAATGGAGTCTTTAAACGCCTCAGATGTAAATATATTCACTGTCAAAGTGACGCCAAAATGAATGGGAGGTCAATGGGATGCTAACGCAAGTGAAGTTCTGCTACAAGATGGCAGCACCCGGCCGACTTCAACTTCCGGTCGGCTTCCTTGCCGCCTGGGTAGAATGATAAGGCTAATCATATATGTAGGCCATTTAGTGAACGTCCTGGGGACCTTTTTTTGTTAGGTGGGCATCCACAAACAGACGTACATCGTCTGCAGATATAAGGTATTTCAGTGCACTTTAACAAGTAATCTAAACGGCCTATATATGTGCACTATTTTAAACGAGCCCTCACTGAGTTTAATGGCACAGTTATGTTAGAATGCATCTCATTCTTGTTTCTGTGGCGGTGCGTCAGACTCGTCATGAGGCACACGGTCTGGAGCGCTGTATGACTGATGCATCAGTTCAATTCAACTTTACTCCAAATATATCAACTTACCTGTTTTGAATACTTTATATTTAACGTGTTCGTTTATGTCCAATATTAATGTTCAACTGATGGACTTGAAAATGAAATCTACTATTGATTTTCACCGTTGACTGATTTTGCAGAACATTTAGACTGATAACTTCCGTGCAGAGCAGCAAACATTGGTCCGACGGCGACGTCGTGTGCCCGGCCAAAAATAGTCGCGGTAGGACGGCATAAATCGGTACCCAGCAAACATTTGGACGTCTTTTCACCGTTGAAAAGACGTCCGTCCGACATGTCACGGTTGAAAAATAGTTCCAAAATGAAAGTTGAACCGAGGTCTTTGACGTCTTCTGTTTAAATGTGTTGCTGCATAGTTTAAGTGTATGTATAAGCCTGCATATAAAATAATCACACACCCACTGTGTAACATCGTGAAAGGCAATCAATTATGTCTTGTGGTTTAACACATCTTGACAAAGGTTCAAGATCGGTCCAGTCAGACCTGTGTCCATAAAACATCTCAATCAAGTGTACATCACAAACAATAACACATTATTTGTGGACATATGCAAAAAAGAAGCATGTTCTGATTTAGCACATTTTATTGTTTTTGAACAGTTTAGCATCTGTTAACCAAACTAAAATACAAATTACAAAATACTGAATTATTATTTACCCAAAAATGAAAATTCTGTCATTTACTCACCCTCATGTTTCAATGACTTTCACGTTTGCTTTACTGGGACAATGACAAATAAGAATCTTCAAGAAGATAAAAATCTATTTAAAAAAATATTTTTTCAATGTAATCTTTGTATCCATTTTGGATTTCTGAATAAGTTTACAGGCCTACCATTTTCATCAGAAATATGATTTAATGAGGGTCGTCACTGAATAAAAAGTGCTGAAATTCTCAATCTTGAAGTCCATTATTATTGTCAAAAATTAATATTTTCGCAGTATTTGTTTATTGTTTTTAATATATAATAATATAAATCAATATTAATTGCATTTATTTTTAAATACTTAAATCATATAAATAATATTAAGAATATTATTAATATTTGAACATGGCATAACCACCTTGCAGGAGCCATTGTTGTCATGTGACAAGAAAATCATAAAACAGAAGACCCTCATCATAAAATATGTTTGAAATCGTTGCTATTTATAAAATCAAAGTAGCGTAAATGATGTTAAACTATATAGAACCGACATGAATTCAAATATTACATTTCTGAGAATGCGTTCACGTGTTTTAAAATTGTTTCTAAAATGTTAAAAGATGTTTTCTTTTTCTTATGTCTTTATTAATCTTGTCATTGACTTACACAGTTGTCTTATAAACACAAAGATATTTGGAAGAATATTTGTAACCAAGCAGATCTCACAATCCATTAACTGCCATTGTAGGAAAAATGATTATGATCGTAACATGAGGGTGAGAAAATTGACTATTTTCATTTTTGGGTGAACTATCCCTTAAACACATGACAGTAGTTTGGCTCATTTCTTGTAACCTCCACCCCCAGCTCTTCCTGGAGCGAGCTTCAGGTGTTCTGCCATTGCTGCATCAGTCTCAGAGACTTCACCTCTTCACAGGAGCTGAGGGAAGAGAGTATATTTATTTTTTAAATAAATAAAATGAAAAATTGAGATAAATGACATGCACTTATTTTCAAAATATCTTTATGGTCTACAGCTAAAAAAAAACAAAAACAAGATCAGAACAAGATGAATCAATCATGAATGAAACATTAGAAAAAGGCAATCAACATGCATTAGATTGTATTTTTATTGTATAAAAGATGTTGTGTTTTAATGTGTTGCCGTTGAGAAACACTCTTAACTGGGTGTGTAACTGTGAGAAAGTGAACAGGACATTTCTGATAAGACAGGTGGGATGTGATGTCCCCTGAATAATTGAAGCGTACCAGTAAAAATTACATCAATATAAGTAATTTTTAGCTTACTAACGTTAGCGAATTTTAGCCATACTCAGTGAATTTTAGATTTTATATAATATATATCGATACATCTCAAGTCAAGTCACCTTTATTTATATAGCGCTTTAAACAAAATACATTGCGTCAAAGCAACTGAACAACATTAATTAGGAAAACAGTGTCAATAATCCAAAAATGATAGTTAAAGGCAGTTCATCATTGGATTCAGTTATGTCATCTCTGTTCAGTTAAATAGTGTCTGTGCATTTATTTGCAATCAAGTCAATGATATCGCTGTAAATGAAGTGACCACAACTAAGCAAGCCAGAGGCGACAGCGGCAAGGAACCGAAACTCCATCGGTGACAGAATGGAGAAAAAAACCTTGGGAGAAACCAGGCTCAGTTGGGGGGCCAGTTCTCGTCTGACCAGACGAAACCAGTAGTTCAAGTTCAGTTTCCTGTGGTCTTGTCCTGGCTCCCTCCAAGAGTCCTCTTCGAGTCTTCTCCTCGTGGTTGCCTGCTGAATGTTCCGGAACTTCCGGAAGAAAGCGAGATCTCGCGAGATAATCTATCCTATCGCGGGATTTTGTAATATCACTAAATATATTACTATGTTTTGTGTCTACATCTTGGCGGCACCGTTTTGGCAATTACATACAACTCAGACTGAAATAGTGACCGGATATATATCTGTTTTACATGAATATGCATAGATTCCATAAAAATAATAACAACGAATACATAAAACAGGTTGAAATAATGACTAAATTGCAGCGTGGCTTTCCAATCACTTAACCACACTGGGCAGTTTGTGATTATAATTTATTTAAACAAGATAAAGTAAATGTATTTACTTTGTATACAAAAAAATTTTTCCTGCTAGTCTTGCTTGGATGTCTTTTCACAACCATGACGAGACGTGTAAAAGACGTCAGTGGACGTCTATTCACAACCTCTTTAAAACCTCTTAAAACTACTTGGTGCACTTAAATTAATTATTGCAGTATTAATCAAGGTGTAAGCACAGCTTTTGCATATTCCACAAGGATTTCATAGAGGGTCACGATGGACGTGTAATGCACGTGTAAAAGACGTCAAATAGTGACGTCCTCTCACAACCGATTCACAACACGGGTAAATATTGAACTACACGCAGCTAAAAGTCAAAGTAACAATTATACATGCAACCCCATAGAACTATAGACATGTACAAACATATCTGAATGCATTTTTAGGAAATGTTCTGTGTTACATATTTCTACCGATTTATGCCGTCCTACCGCAACTATTTTGGGCCGGGCACACGACGTCGCCGTCGGACCAATGTTTCCACAAAAATGTGAACCGTTTTCAACATTGATAATAATCAGAAATGTTTCTTGAGCAGCAAATCAACATATCAGAATGATTTCTGAAGATCATGTGACACTGAAGACTGGACATTTTTTATATATTAAATTAAAATAACATTAGAATACATTAGAATAATAAATTAACATTAGAAAATGGTTATTGTAATAATATTGTGCAATATTACTATTTTTACTGTACTTTTGATAAAATAAATGCATTAAAAAACGTTTTTTATTATTATTATATTTATTTATAGACCTCAAACTTTTAAATAAATTTAAATATAAAATTCTAAAAAATAAGTATTTTTGAATGCAACAATGTGTCATAACCAGAAGCAATAAAGTAACACGTGATAAAAGCTATTTGTGACCCTGGAGCACAAAACCAGTCATTGGGGTATATTTGTATGCTTTCCTACCATAAATATATCAAAACTTAATTTTTGATTGGT